>NC_025995.2:49725617-49766851 GCF_000442705.2 Elaeis guineensis | reverse complement strand
TTCATTATTTAGTTGTCCAACAAACATTGTAACACCATTCAAATTGATATTGCAAACATTTTCTTTTATTAAAAATTTATAACTATACATGGTCAAAAGGCCTACAGAAATAATATTTAATAAAAAACTTGGACAATAGTGACATTCACTCAGAATTACATTACGAGAGTTGATTACAAGGTTCATAATTTCTAAAGCTAGAACTGGAACTTTGTTTCCATCTCCAACGTTTAGGAACCTCTCACCTTCATCAAATCTCCTACTGACTTATAGATCCTACATCAAATTACAGATATGATAAGGGCTTCCGGTATCCAATACCCAGGCAGTAGTATCACAAATGGAAAAGTTGCAAGGTGTTATCATATAATTACTTTGCTTCTTCTTCATCCTGTTCGGGTCTAGGGAGGCAATGTATAGAAGACAGTTCCTCTTCCAGTGCCCCTGCTTCTTGCAAAAGAAGCACTCTGTCTGGCTCTGGTCGGGCTTGCATTTCTTGGTCTGACCCTGTACAGACGTCCTAGCATGCGGCTGTACCTTCTTATTCTTCTTCTTCTTATTCTTCTTCCCTTTCTTAAAGGGTCGACGACCAGAAGAAGACCCTCCCACAACATTCACCGACTCTTTATGGAGCTGGTGGTCCTTCTCAAAGTTCTGCAGCAACCCCAACAAGCCGTGGTAGTTCACTGCAGGCTTTGTCATCCGAAAATGAGTAAGGAAGGGGAGGAAGGACTTGGACAAAGAATTAAGGATCGTATCTTTATCGAGCTGCTCGTGCAAGGGAAAGCCCAGTTTACTTAGACGCTCAATCATTTCAATCATGTACAGTACATGATCAGTGACTGAGGCCCTATCCCTCATCCGAGCATTGAAAATAGCACAACTAGTTTTGTGCCTTTCAACGTCGTCAGGCATGCCAAAGGAGTCGTTCAACATTTGAAGCATCTCCTACGGCTGGGCATTCTCGAACCTGCAGCTGAACTCATCATTCATTGCCGCCAGCATTATGCACCGAATGGTGGTACGATCGTTGAGCCACTTCTGATAAGTGTCTCGGACCGTCCCTCTAGCATTCGGGGTTGGCTCCTCAGGTGTCGGATCTGTTACTACAAAAAGGATCCGCTTATGCTCAAGGATGATTTTCAATTTTCTATACCAGCTATCGAAATTAGATCCCATGAGCTTGTCATTATCTAATAATGACCGGAGCGACAGGGTAGTGGCTATAGCTGCATAAAGAAAAACCAGACCTTTATTAGTACATAAATTATTAATACTAAAGACTTGAACTTTAGTCTAAAGTTTCTCTCAGTATTTTTACGAACTGGTAGTCTCAACCTCCAATTCGAGGAATTACTTTAATTCCTTAATGGGTACTAGAATCTACACAGACTACACACGAGCTCAACTTTGGTTGGTCAATCCATGTGCATCTATAGGTAGGTTCATAACCAGTTATTTCTCTAAACAACTTTTAGTAATTGATTTTGTCCCAAAACCTAATCAGTAGGCTTTGGCCTCCACTGAAAAGATCTGGTTAGGTCCAACCATTAACATGACTTGATTTGGTGAATCTGACCAATAAATGATCAGGCCCGACTTTGGCCGACCAACCTGACCACCATCAGAAAGACTCAACCAAATGATCATATTATAAATGATAATTCCATTAATCAATAAGCACCAGGCCTTTGGGCCTCCAGTGATTATTAAACTAATGGACTCATTATCACTCACTTAATGGAAGGCTATGACTTAGTTATCACTATAACTTAATCATTTTTAGAGACCTAATAATTTTTGAGAATTTTATTAAAGGATAGAAGAGAAAAAATTAACCAGTCAATTTCAATCCTCCCACTGACTTCACCAAGTCAGATTAAAAAAGATTTAATTAAAACCGGCATTAGGAGCACCTAAATCAGTCACACTGATTTACCTAATGACATGGGTGAGCCCTAATCACCAAGTGATCTAATCAAAACCTAACTCACTAGGTTGGCTAGGTAAGTGAGATCAGTGGAAGGGATATGCCATTAACTCATCAGAGATCGAATCAATGCGAGTAGCTCCTAGTTAAAAATCACTGGTCAGACTGCCAAACTTACCTTAGACACCAACTGGTTCATTAGTTTTAATTTGATCTATTTAGTAAATAGGGTTCCACCACGTAGCCATAAATTAAGTCCATCTTGGTCTAGTTAAAGACATGGATCCATTCAACTACAACTATTGGACTTGAGTCTAGAGTGTCCTTGACCTAATCTAATTCAACTTTTGATTAGATTTGACCAATTACTCTAATTTAGTCTATTTCTTTAAGCTAACCTTAGGTCTAACCCAATTATGGACCTAATCTATCTAATCCATTGACCCACAAGTTTATGCAATTGTCTTAGGTCTTAATTCATAATTCTAGACCAACTAGAAAATACTTAATTCTTTTAATTAAGTATTTGGGCTGATGGATCAGGGTTTGGTATTTCAAAAATAATTTTTAAATTTGAAAGGTTTTATTTTCTGTTCACCAAATGTGTTGACTCATTTCACAAATGGATCAACACATTTCATAAACAGCAATCCTATTGCTAATTACATAATAGAAAATAACTCAATCAAAATAAATCATGAATATTCCTTTAGATCTAATCTAACACATTCATGATAAATTTTACAATTGAACCTTTATAATTAAGTTCTTTCGCTGCTTTGTCTACATGGGATATAATCGCTCGGCACCCCTACCGCCATAGAAGAACCCCATCGAATGGGAGGAGAGGGCCTTTAAATCCTATTTTTCTCCTATGACTGGACGACCATGGCAACCAACCCAATTAGACTACTTGCTACTTGGATCAAGTATATCTAAATATACCAATTTCAAAATTTAAATTTTAAATTTTAAATTTTAAATTTCAAATTTTGAATTTCAAATTTCAAACAATTTCAAATTTTAAATTTTAAATTTTTGAATTTCAAATTTCAAATTTTAAATTTTAAATTTAAAATTTCAAATAAATTTTAAATTTTAAATTTTAAATTTAAACTTTTAGATTACTACTTAATCTATGCATGCAAATGTATATTATATTTTAGAACCTACTCTGATACCATTTGAAGTTATTTTAGTGTAGGGGTAAAATGGTAATTTTAAAATTTTTTCAAAATTATAATTTTATAGTAGAAATTATTAATTAATTTAATTAATTAATATGTATTAATCTTACATAAAGATCTAAATGTGATATATATAGCATGCATTTAAATCTAAAATTTTGAATTCTACAGTAAATATTTTACTATTATGTGTTCAGAACATATTACCTTCATGCAGATAGTTGATCGCTGCAGTCTGATCACCGTTGAGAAGGTCTGATCATCACAATGCAGCCACACAGTATGTCTAGCCTCTGTGGATCATCCACACGAAGCTTCCGGTCTGATCGGCTCCTCACGAATGCTAGTTCATTGCAGAACCCTTTCGATGGCTGATACTAATCGAACTCCTTCGATCGGTGTCTGTCAACTCCTCGGATGCTCTGGATCATCAGCAAAAGAACTTGAGAGATTGATGAAGCTCTCCCTAAAGTTTGGTGGGCTCACGACACTCGTAGCTCACCTTCTCACTTCCCAAACCCTAGGCAAAAATACTAGGGTACTTACAAAAGACCCTGCGCCCTTTCTCTCTTCTTTTCTTTTCTTTTTTTTTCTCACGCAGAAGGCCTTTCTCATGCCTCCCTTTTTCTCTCAAATCAGATATCGCACACCCCACCTTCTCTCTCATTTTAAAATGGTGTAAGATCGCATCTTTTCAGCATTTTCACCGCGTGAGAGGATAAAGCTAGGTGGTTGCTCACTTGAATTCAAATCGAATTTGAATTCAAATGCCAACCAACCAATCTTTATCCACTCTTGGTGTGAGAAGAAGGGGGCGTGGGTTCTTTGTGTGTGGAGAGTTTACATGAGAAACTTTTTCTCGCACAAGTGGATAAGGTGGGGCATGGGATTAGTTGCTCATTCAAATTCAAACATCATTTGAATTTGAATGGCCAACTAATCAATCTTTATCCATTCAAATGGCGCACAAGGAAGGGGCGTGGGAAGGCTTCTACATGGTAGAAAATTTATGAGAACTTGTTTCTCATGAATTCAAATAGGTGCAGGTGGGTGAGGTGGCGCAGGGAGATAAGTTAAAGGTGGTTTGAAATTTTAAACCAATCTAATTGAACCAACTTTATCAAAATAGGTTAGGCACAATTAGACTAAGTTAAACCCAACATAATTAGGCTTAATTAGGCTCAATAAAATTTTAATCAAATCAAAAATTGACTAAGCCCAACCCTTGATTAGATCAGGGACCAAACCACCTTGACGATTAGGTCAACTCTTAACCTAATCGAGTCAAACCCAACTGAATCCAATTCAATTGGACTTGATCCAATAATTACTCAATCAAATTGAGTTAATTAGTGATCAAATCACTAATTAAATCTCTCATAAATATTGAGTCCAAATTTGATGGACAATCGGGCATCAAAGTCCATCGATATGAAACCCTGATCGAAGAGTCCCAAACCAGTGGGACTGTTGACCCCGGTACCCAAAATGTGTGAAACTCATGATCAGAGAATCTTGATTCTTGATCATAGAGTCCCAGACACGTAGGACTCAAAGTCCCTGAGCATTAAGACTCTTGGTCGAAAAGTCCCAATCCAATGGGACTCTTCACCAGCCATCAGATCAGATAGGAACCTCTAATGTGTGTGATCCCGTAGGTTCGAACTTAAGCTGGTAGCACAGGAACCAATTCCTATACTAATCGAAGTGACCATCTAGCAATAGTATCCGACATCTGGATAGGTCGAATAGTCATAATCGCAACATTCAGAACCTACACGAATATGGTTACTGTATAATTCATCCCTTTTGACCCCTGTGTATAGGATGACTCAGGGTTAAACTGTCAACCTGATCAGATCATCCGAATCATGCTCAACTCAAACAGTCCTGTGACTCCTCACTAGGACTACCCTGGTCAAGATTTTGCTAAATTGAAATACGACTGTACATAGCTCCTAAACTGGAGTGGTCAATCCCATCTTGACACATGCACCGACAAGTCAAGTACTTGACTACACCCAGCAGCCTTCCATCACTGAATTAAAAATTCAGGTAGTCCAGTGCCTAAGTGCAGTGAGTTACTTCCAAGTTACTATGGCAGTCTCAGGTCGAAGGGATAGTTATTCCCATATCCCATCGGAGCAAATCTTGACATCAGAAAAAAAGCTCCGGAGTCGGTCACGTTCAGTGCAGATGTACCCTTATATCTCACTTGTATGCCATACCAGTGTCTCCACACTCTTTGGTTAAGAGGACAACCAATCCATATGGTAGACAATGATCTATGCTTGATAAACATTATTGTCCTTGGTAACAACGTATCATTTGATCGCGAACAGGTTTAAGGACTAAACAATAAATCCTCCTTTGTCGAGTCTAAATAGTCCTAAAGACTTCACCACAGCACAGGAGTTCATTAGAAGATGAAACAATTTATGATAAAAAATATCAAAATAATTTTTATTAATTTATAATTTACATACTAATACAAGAAAGAGTACAACCATCAACAGACTGACGATTGACTTTGGGATACTATTCCCAATAATGTCATGATCTCATCATCGACATCATTGAAACTCCTTTCGATGGATCAGAACTCTTCTGATTCATACAATTAGAATAATCGATCATCAAGAGCATTCTAATTGCTCTCAAAATCCATCAGTGATACCTAGCAGTATATGGTGGCAACCCAACAGAACTGAAGACGAATCTCTCGGTGCAGCTACCTATGTGATTGAGTTCCTTTATCATGAGTCCCGACTGAATTAGGGTTAAGGTGAACTCATCAAACCCAACATCAGTCATATGAATCAATCGATCAATCCGAGTCTGATGTGAAATCTTAATGAAAAACTTTTTTTCATTATTTCACTCTGTCATGGCCATGGGCTTAAGGACTCGATCTTTCGATCACCATAGGACTACTCCTCTCATCTACCGAGGTTGATAGATCCCATCTTGGTGCGATCTGGTTCCTACAATGAATATGCTACAGCCAACATATACCTCAGGGTTTTGAATGGCTAGGAGACTGAGTTATGGTGTAGTCAAACTATAACACACTCAAGATAAACTGTTGATGTACCTCAGGTCAAAGAACTAGATACATAACTGCAGCATCGAGCTAGTCATCGACGAGAAGGTAGACTTCCTTATGACTGCTCGAGGTGGTTACGCTCGGTACTCTCATTCTCAATGAATATCTGTACTCTCACTTTGGTGTCTCCACACCATAGACTTAAGACACATCTATCCTAAGGAAGCGATCATACACCAACCTTCTGAATCGATCACCATCCTCGTGATGATCCTATGGTCAGGAGCTGTTTATGAGTTAGTTATGTAAATTCATGCCTTAAATTTTCAACTTTTGAAAATATGAATTGATATTCCTACTAACTCAAAGTATGTATCACAAACACAATGTACACAATGTGATAGAAGAATAACCCATTTTTTGATTTATAGTCAAAATTATAAATTTGCCCTTAGATTTGTACAGAAATGTGTCAGCCAATCTGGCATTTAGGGCACACATCTAACATCAGTTGCACCAGAAAAATACAACCATGTCTATTAGGCATTGGATGCTATAGATTAGAGGATGGGTTGTGCTCAATATTTCGGATACAGTGAGGGACCCAATCAGGAATTTAATTCGTGCAAATGGTGGGTCTGACTTAACTAAGGATTGGAGCAATATTCTAGGCATGGTGAGCGTCATGAATTAGAGACCAAGTTTTGGGTGCACCATGATTAAAGAATCATTGGATAAGAGTTGTCCACTCATCGGTTGACCCATCACCAATAACTGTTAGGTGAGGTGGTGAGCCAGTCGATGAGACCGCACCACCCACTAAAAATCACTAATCACGAAGATTTTCACATCTCTACCTAGGGAGTGTAAGGATATGAAAAAATAGTAGGAGCCTAATTTGTTTAAAAATAAAATTTCTAAATAAATTGGTTAAGTCTGATTACAAAATCTAACTAAAAACTCTTGACTCTCTACAGGAAACATGTCTGCATTCAACCCCCTGACCAAAATACTAGACACCCACAGATTGACTGGATCTAATTTCAAGGACTGGTTGAGAAACTATAGAATTATTCTGAGTTTCAAGAAACTAACTCATGTCTTAGACCAGGACCCACCTGCCATACCAGCACATCCAACTGCTGAACAGAGAGCGTCTCTAAAAAAGTAGACGGATGACAATAATAAAGCCAGGTACTACATGTTGGGTGCCATGTCTAATGACTTGCAATACCAGCATGAGAATATTATGACTACCCACCAAATGTTGGCTCACCTACAAGAGTTGTTTGGTGAACAAAGTCGCGCAGCCAAGTATCAAGTCTGCAAAAGGCTTTTTAAGGCAAAAATGCATAATGGGCAGTCAGTCCAAGATCATTGTTTATCAATGATCAAGGATCTTGAGGAGCTTGAGAAGCTCGATGTCATCCTAGATAAGGATTTTTTAGATTGATGTGATCCTTCAATCCTTGTCTGATGCATATGGTCAATTCATCATGAACTTCCATATGCATAAGATGCAATGTACCTTGGCTGAGTTAATGAAGGGTTCAAAAGGCTCAGTCCTTACTGTGAAGCGGACTTCTTCCAAGAGAAGTCTTTTGGAATGAAGAAGTCTGCGAAGAAGCAGAAGGTGGATGGGAAGAAGAAGACAGAACCAAAGAAGAAGGCTGCTGAAAAGAGAAAATATTTCCACTGCAATTCAGACAGTCATTGGAAGCGAAACAGTCCTCAGTACCTGACCACCCTGAAGAACAAGAAGGATGGTCCTTCTGGAGATATGCTCGTTATAGAATCTAATCTTACAGTTTTCTCTGCATCCAGTTGGGTACTTGACTCTGGTTCTAGTGCTCATTTGTGCACTTCTATGCAGGGTCTTGAGGAGAGTAGGAAACTGAGGGATGGGGATATAATCCTATGCATCGGGAATGGAGCAAGAGTTACTGCTATGGCCGTGGAAAACTATCCTCCTTGATTACCGTTAGGATTAGATTTTGTTCTTAGAGATTGTTATTATGTGCATGTAGCAAGTAGGAATTTGATTTCTGTTTCATGTTTAGCACAAGAAGGCTATGTGATTAGCTTTCATAAGAACCATTGTAACATATTTTATGAAAATAATAAAGTTGCAAATAGTTTTCCTATTAATGGTCTCTATCAGCTACATATTGATGTATCTATATTTCATATCGAGCAAAATATGAATGCCATGAAAATTAAAAGGCCTAGAGATAGTCTAAATGATAGGTATCTGTGGCACCTAAGGCTAGGTCATATAGCGGAAGACAGGGTTAACAAATTGGAGAAATCTGGGCTATTGAGTCCGTTGACTTTCAAGTCATATTCAGTTTGTGAATCATGCCTTCAAGGCAAAATGATCAAGCTCCCTTTTATAGGACATAGAAAAAGGGCCACTGATCTACTTGCCCTAGTACATACAGATGTATGCGGCCCATTTGACGTGCTGGCTAGAGGCAACTATGTCTACTTCATTACCTTCACCGATGATATGTCTAGGTACGGATATGTGTTTCTAATGAAACACAAGTTTGAAGCCTTTGAAAAGTTCAAAGAATTCAGACATGAGGTAGAAAAACAAACAGGAAAGCCCATTAAGGTTCTTTGATCAGATCGAGGAGGCGAATACCTTAGTCGGGAGTTCTTAGACTATCTTAAAGACAATGGCATAGTCTCTCAATGGACTCCACCTGGAATGCCACAACTCAACGGGGTTTCAGAATGGAGGAATCAGACCCTATTAGATATGGTCCATTCCATGATGAGCTTCACGGATCTCCCTGA
Organism: Elaeis guineensis; assembly: GCF_000442705.2. Classification (NCBI taxonomy): domain Eukaryota; kingdom Viridiplantae; phylum Streptophyta; class Magnoliopsida; order Arecales; family Arecaceae; genus Elaeis; species Elaeis guineensis. The sequence continues at coordinate 49,757,886 of NC_025995.2, read as the reverse complement.
GTTTCTTTGGGGACATTGTCTCAAGACAGCAATATATATATTGAATAGGGTTCCCTCTAAAATCGTTCCTACCACACCATATGAGATATGGCATGGTAAGAAGCCAAGTCTGAGTCATCTCAGAATTTGGGGTTGTCCGGCTCATGTCAAGAGACAGTAGGCGAACAAGTTAGAGTTCAGGTCTTTTAGAGCTCGATTCATAGGATATCGTAAAGAGTCATTAGGATACTATTTCTATATTTCGGAAGATCACAATGTGATTGTGAATCAACATGCTATTTTTCTTGAAAAATAATTTTTCAAGATGGTGGCATCGGAAGAATAATTAAGCTCAAGGAGAATGTCTCCCAAGAGCAACGAGCTAAAGAACCTGAGGAACCCAATCAATTAGAACCAGTCCAAACACAACCTCTTCCACCTCGTAGATCGACTAGAATTTTTCGTCCTCCTGAAAGATACTTAGGTACTATACAAGAGGAAGTAGAGAAAATGTTCCTCACAAGAAATGAGGCTCATGGTGATGACCCCAAGACCTATGATGAGGTGATATTAGATATCGACTCTGAGAAATAGTTAGAGAAAATGAGATCAGAAATTGACTCGATGTACTCAAACCAAGTCTGGACCTTGGTAGATCCACCTGAAGGTATTGTACCTATTAGGTGTAAATAGATCTTCAAGAGAAAGATAGGTGCAGATGGAAATGTGGAGACATTCAAGGCTAGGCTCGTAGCGAAAGGTTATAGTCAGCACGAAGGTATTGACTATCAGGATACCTTTTCACCCATAGCCATGCTAAAATCCATCCGCACATTGTTTGCTGTTGCAGCCTATTTCGATTATGAAATATGGCAGATGGACATGAAAATGGTGTTCTTAAATGGATATCTTGAGGAAGATATCTATATGGAACAGCCGCTTGGTTTCGCATCTAGTGATGATGATCACAAGATCTGCAAGCTACAAAGATCCATTTATGGACTTAAGCAAGCATCTCGGAGCTGGAATACTCGTTTCAATGATATGATCAAAATATTTGGTTTCATCAAGAACAAGGAGAAACCATGTGTGTTCAAGAAGGTTAGTGGGAGCGCAGTTATCTTCCTCGTACTGCACGTAGATGACATCCTCCTGATTGGAAATGATATTTTCATGTTGACCTCAATCAAAATATGGTTGTCTAAGGAGTTCTCTATGAAAGATCTAGGAGAGGCATCCTTTATACTGGATATTAAGATCTATAAAGATAGATCAAATAGGATGCTGGGACTTTCACAGAAGATGTACATAGAGGAGGTGCTAAAAAGGTTTAGCATGAAAAACTCCAAAAGAGGTTTAGTACCTTTTAGACATGGCATTCATCTCTCCAAGAAGATTTCTCCAAGAAGATAACACCTGCTAATTTCTGTCACCTGCCATTTTTGTTTTAGGACATTGGTCAAACATTGACCCATGGATCGTGGACTGAAGGCCACTTGGCAAGAGGTCATTGGAGATTTTTTTGTGGAGTGTTCACCTGCTAAATTGGGCCTCAAAGTGGGTGCCATATTTAGATTGGGCATGCGCCCCAAGTGGATAAGGATAGAGTCCCATGAGATGAGGACTCTGATCCCTTGATCAACTTGGACTGTGGGGTGCAAATCTCACTGTGCTTATCCAGTGTTGGTGCCAAAAGTAGGAGAGACTGTGGGGATTATTATCTGATATGATTAAATGATATCACTTCATCAATCAAAATTTTTTTAGAATTAATTAAAATTTTTTGATTGGTCGAATGATGAGGCACTGCATGGCGCAGCAGGGTCTATTTAAACCCTATCTATGCCTAGGGTTAAAAGACTCTGCTCAATAACCAGGAAAAGCCTAAATCCTCTCCACTTCTCCATACCCCCTCTGCTCCTCTCCCTCCCCTCTTCACATCCAAGAGGTTGGGCATCCATCTGGTGCTTGTCCAAGGTGTGGTGGCTTCCTGATTAGAAGGCTACAGAGATTTATCGAGAAGCTGCTGCTCCAGCTTCAGAAGTTTTTTTGAAGATCTTCTAGATCAGATCCAGATCTAATTTTTGGAGCAAAGATTTACAAAGAGAAGATGATCCAGATCCTACTTGAGTGGATACTAGTAGAGGTCAGACGACTGCGTGGCTATTTTAGAACCTCGGGCATTGCTGGATCATCTATAGGGTAATCTAGTTACCCTAGAGGTATTTCTCTATTCCTCATATTTTTAGATTTAATTTTAGATTTAATATCAGATAATAGGAATTAGATCTAATAGATCTTAGATCTAAAATATTGTAAGATAATTTTTTTTGAAATATTTCATCCCAGATCTCATTAGATCTGGAAGATCCTACAAGGAAAAAGCCGATTTTTTCTTCAACATTCTCTTAGAGAGACGTATACCATGACTTACAGGAAGGTAACCTCTTACTTGTCTTTATATTAAATCTCTTTAATATGAGATCTATGTACAGTAATTAAGATAAGCTTAACATCCTTTTAGATTTATCTCTATAGATCTTTATATCTAGTATATAGGATGCTTCACCCAAGTCTTTCATGAAAAACTTATTCGATAGCTAAGTCTTGACCGATTGCATCATTGGGATATCATTCCAAATGAGTAGTATGTCACCAACATACAGAACTAAGAAGATAATAACACTCCCACTTGTCTACTTGTATACACATAGTTCATCCATATTTTTGATAAAGCCAAACTCTTTGACTGTCATATCAAATCAGATGTTCCAGCTCCTCGAAACCTGCTTCGATCCATAGATGGATCTCATTAGCTTGAATACTTGATTTTCTCTCCCACTTGAGATAAATCCCTCTGGCTGAGTCATATAGACCTCCTCCTCTAGATTACTATTAAGAAAAATGGTCTTGACATCCATCTACCAGATTTCATAATCATAGTATGCCGCTATTACAAGCAAAATCCGGATGGACTTGAGCATAGCCACTGGTGAGAAGATTTTATCATAGTTAATTCCTTGCCTTTGATTGAAACCCTTCGCCACTAACCTAGCTTTGTAGGTTTCTACTTGGCCATCTACTCTGATCTTCCTTTTGAAGACCCACTTGCACCCTATATTGGGGTCACATCCTCAGGTGCATCAATCAAGGTCTACACTTGGTTGGTATTTATCAAGTCCATCTCAGATTTCATAGCTTTCAGCTATCTGTCTGAGTCTCTACTCATGACAGTTTTTGAATAGGTCAGTGGATCAACATCCTGAATGATGTTGATAGAATTGTTATTCTCAATGATAAAATTATATCTCAGAGATATTTGACGTACTCTATCTGACCTTCGAAAAGGAGGTGTGTATAGTGGATGTACCTCATCCTTGGGTACTTTTGATTGAGGATCTTCTTGTGGTCCAACCACTGGTATTTCTGGATCGGTTTGAAGATCATGAACTTTCATAAATTCAATATTCTTCCCACTACCTCCTTCTTAGATAAATTCATGCTTCAAGAAAGTGGCGTGCCTACTAACAAATACCTTTTGTTCAGTAGAGTGGTTTAAATAATATCCATTAATTTTATTAAGATACTCAACAAACCTATACTTGTCTGATCTAACATTAAGCTTATGCTCAAAAATATTTTTGACATAAGTAGGACAGCCCAAAGTCTTAAGATATTTAAGATTGGGCTTCCTTCCATTCGATATCTCATATGGAGTGCTTGCAACAGACTTTGAAGGCATTCTGTTTAATATATATGTGGCAGTCTCTAAGGCATTATCCCTAGAAAGAAATTGAAAGATCGATGAAGCATATCATAGACCGCACCATATCCATTAAAGTGCGATTCCTCCTTTCTGCTGCACCATTTAACTGAGGTGAATAAGGAGGGGTCTATTCAGAGAGAATACCTTTACTTTTAAGATGATCAAGAAATTCACTGGATAAGTACTCTCCTCTTCGATCAGATCGAAGAACTTTGATACTTTTTTCAGTTTGTTTCTTGACCATACCTTGATACTCTTTGAACTTATCAAAAGCTTCGAATTTATGTTTCATAAAACACACATATTCAAACCTTAATAAATCATCTATAAAGGTAACAAAATAGGAGTATCTTCTTCTGACCTAAGTTGTTATCAGTCCATATACATCTATATGTACTAGAGCTAACAACTCACTTGTCCTCTCTCTATATTAAGAAAATGGAGTCATGGTCATCTTACCCATGAGACAAGATTTATAAGTCTCCAATGATTCATAATCATTTGGATCAAAGAATTCTTCTTTGTATAACTTATTTATTCTTGACTCACTAATATGACCAAGGTGACAATGCCAGAGATATGTGACATTCATATTTTCTCTCTTTCTTTTCATATTTCTTTTAATTTAAAAAATATTTTTATTGAGTGTAAGAATTAAAAGATTGTTATCAATATAATCACTACCATAAAATTCCTTAAAAAAAATGGAGCATCCATTTTTTATTAGCCTTATTTCATAATCTTGTTTTAACAACAAAGGTATAGAAATAATATTTCTAATGACTTTTGGCATGTAATAATAGTTTTTTAATTCTAAAATTTTATTCAAAGATAAATCAAGCATATAGGTTCCCACAGTCTTTGTGCTAATAGACTCTCCACTTGTGCTATAAAGCTCGAGGTCACCTCTTTTCAGAACTTTGATATTCTATAGTCGCTGTAATGAATTACAAATATATGATCCACAGATGGTATCTAATACCCAAATATCAAAGTCTGAATCACTGAATGAAAAATAGGTCTGTATCATATATATATCTTTTGGTGTTACACTTGCACCCTACTTTAAATTTGCAAGATAATTCTTGCAATTATACTCCCAATGTCTAAATTTTTCATAAATAATATCTATACAGACATCATTACTTTCTCATTATTACTTACCAATCTAGGATCAGAAATATCTAGAACATCGAAGTTTTTTTCCGATATAAACCTAATTTGCTAGTTCCTCAACTAATCCATATAGTTGTATCGATCAACATAGTTTTATTTATGGTATCATGGGGTGAAAATAAAGAAGCCATAATATAGACTTAAATCTACATAAATTAATAGTATAAGCAGACCACTCATGTTTGACATGCATAACTAGATGAGGATTTTTAAAACTAGTTATGTCTCTCATTATTTTATCAGATACCATAGCCCTCTCCTATGGTAAACGAGATATATTTTATATTTATCTTAGTAGGATTGAGACCCTAATTCATCATAATGATCTTGTGTTAACACAACAAATCTTTATGAGTTCATAGATAAGAAACTCTTTCCAATTACATCTCATGCAATTCTCAATATTTTATCTTGACCTCTAAAATATTATTAGCCTTGTGTTAACACAACAAGCTATAATATTTTAGTTAAGTAAGACCCTTCATTTCAATACAGTCAAAATCGAATATAATTGCCCTTGTGTTAGCACAATAAAGCAATATATCCAAAAGTGCCGTAAGTATCTTTTATGCATCAGAATTATGTTATATCAATCCTTATGACAAGCCTTATGGTAACACAACAAACTAGCCATAGTTCATGATGTAACATTAACCTAGCATGAAGGAATGCCCTTAATAGTGTTTAAAACACTAAGCTACCTTCATTCAAGATTTGAACTAATCTAATTGGCCAAAAAAATGTTAAGATTGGTGGGAGTCCCCCCATTGCTTTTTTTAGACACCAATAAAATTGACCACGCCAGCAATAGAACCAATTAAATAACTACCGCACTTGAAACACTCCTTAGACACCAATTAATTAATCGATTCAAAAAAATAGGTCAGCTTCTAGTTCACAACACTACGACTTAATATGATTTTTATGAGGGCTTTAATGGTCTCAAATACATCCTAATTCAATCTCTCACAAGAATGCACTATAATAGTTGTATCTTAATAATCATAACAACTAATTATAGCATCTTATCATATCTCTAAGATATGAAAGCAGAATTATACAATATGATTATAACTAAACATCTCAAGTATATCATATATGTATGAAGTTCTAATAACATGCATGAATATAAAATACTCTTTTCATGATTTTTCTTCTTGGAACATCATAGTGGTACCCCTACATGTCATAAGAGTACCCTATTAAATAGGAAGAGAGGGTCTCTGAACCCTACTTGCTCTTATGATCGGATAGATTGGTGATGAACACTAATTAGAGTACTAAGCTACTAAAAAAATTTTAAACATACATCATGCATTTTATATTTAAAACATATCTTTAAGACATGATAGGGTTTGGATGTTCAATCGGGTTCAACCCTTGACCTGACTTGGACCAAACCAAAAACTCATGCTTGATCACAATCAAGATAATAATTTAATCTTTGATTAAATAAATCAAGATAGGCTCTGATACCACTGTTGGGTTTCTGTGGCATAGCGAAAGGGTTAGGTGTTTAAAATTTTCATTCAAAACACCCAATGCACCGAAAGTCCTAATGCCCAGAAACTCTTGACTATAATAATCAAAGCATAATAAATATAAATTAGGATAAGAAGAATATCTATAGTGCTAATCTCAATTTTCACAAGATATCTAAGTATCCACCCTCCAATGGTGATCCACACAGAAATTGAACCAAAGACAGCACTCCTTCTTCACCTTGCTTCAAGAGTTCTAGCCCCTAGAACTCGACTAGCCTCATACCGGTCAAATTTCTTCAAGAACCTGATCTCACCCTCTTAGAACCTCTTCTAAACTTCTGATTCTCTTTCTTTAGGATCTTTACAACCCTTGTTAGGATCAGATAAGGCTTTGTATTAAATTCCAAAGCCTTGTCCGAAAACTAAGATAGGTTGTAAGAAAGAAAGGAGAGCAACAGGAGAGAAATTGAAAACCCCTCTTAGATTCATCAGATACCGAGCACCCCGATCTATTTATAGCCACTAGAGGGATGCCAAAAGAGAGAGACATGCCTTATCCAAAAGGCATATCTGATCTAATTATCAGAGATAAGAGTTCCTTCAAGCAGAAGGACTCTTATCCATGATATGTCGATCAGCACCCTCATCTGCGCACGTGCAACCAAAGAAGGGATATTTTCACATCCTTTCTCAAATTAGAAAAATCCTCAAAAATCTATATGGATTGGTGATTCAATCTAGATTCTAAAAAATTAAAAATAGTGATAAAATTCTCATAGAAGGATGCTATTTTCACATCACTTCATGCGAGTGCTGATCACCGCATGCACAGGCATTAGGACCAACTTATGGTATCTGTTTGGCATCTAGATAAGTCTGAAAAAATTATACAAAAATTATCAAAAATATTTTATCAAGTAAAAATTGTTATCACAAAAATTAATTCCAATATGAAAGCATTTGATTGGGATAAGGACTCTCCAAATCATGGAGAGATGCGATGCTTCTGTGCGTGCGTGCGAGACATCCTTCTTTTTCTAATTTTTTCTCTACCCAATAAATTTCAAAAAAAATATATCTCATACTTTAAGATGTATACAGAGGATGGAGGGTGATGTGAGCTATCACACAAAATTTAATCCTATAAAAAAATAAATTTTTTCTTCTACCCATGCCAACACTTGTAGGCAAAACCTGTTTTACACCAAGAGTCCACCACAACTTGGACTCTTCATATTTGGCATTAACATGGGACGTGGTGCCCCAATTTGAGCTTCTTTCAGGTATCACGACTTGACCCAAATGTCTACCAAATTGAGCTAGCTAATTAGCAAGGGATGGGACCAAATTGGTCTCCAAAGGAGCCAGGGTTTCCACACGTGCTAGCATGCTTACCGGAATCCTGATTGAATCCAAAATTCCAATCAACCTTTTTCAAAAGGGTCCTTGGCTAATTTCTATATGTGTGTGATCCATTGGGTTTTATATCTAATCGAAAGTAGGTCTGGGTATAAGTTGACCAAATTTGATTAGATTTCAATCTAATTGATTAGGTCCAATCGAGCTAACCCGAGCTCAATAATTAGAATCATTTCTAATTGGCAATTGAATTAAACTCTTTAATTCGGTCAAAAATCTACAAGTCAAGATTAACATCTAGCAACGTATCATGACTACCCAAAAGATATAGATTTAGTGAAAATACCAAATCTATCCTTCAGTGGCAAATTACCGTGCAATTCAATCCTTCGATCATCCTTGCACCCTGAATATGTTCATGAGTATGGAATCATATCAAACTCAAACACATATTCATATCGATTCTCAATTAACCAATGGTGACTCCAATGAAGAAGCTTAGAAACTCTTTCTAATCTCCTTCCTGCTTTTGGCCAAAAGACTTTTCTTGAGTCATCTAGGATTGAGAATACACAGGATGCGATCTCCTATTATTAGGAGTGATTGATTCCATGTTGACCTACTCACCCAACCTCCATACACACTCCACAATATCTAGAATACCCCGTACATATTTTAATGCCATGCCTGGGTATGAACCAAAATATAGATTCATGTGCACAAGATTTCATGGTGGTCTCAGATCTAAGGATCATTTGCACAACTCCCACTTAGAGAACCATTTTTGACATGCAAACAAGGCTTCCATAAGATGTTCACTTTCATCAAGTCATTTCAGTGGACTCATTTCTCAAATGAGCACCCACATCTTTGTATTAGTGTCTCACACAAGTGGTTAGTGAGATCTGCCATCCTCTTCATTGAGCATACATAGGATGTACCAGTCTATCCAAAATATTGATCCCCGACTTAATGCTCCTACGATCAGGAATATTTAATATTAGGATTTTAGGATTTTAGGTCTCACTAGCATGATCATTCATGTCTCCTAAAATTATTATCCTAATCTTTAGGGTTCATCATAATCATAGACATAATAAGATGTAGCTAATATGATGAATCAATGCCTCAAATAATAATATTATTATTTCATGAGTTGAAAAATTGTAAAGAAAGTCCCATTGCAACATACTTGTAATTGGCTTATAGGACACTTTTCTTTCAGGTAGCATTTGAATAATGCTGGATTTGATTTCGTATTGTGCCACCTCCACAGAAGGAGACTGGATATATGGCGAGTAGGTGTAAGATGAGGGAGTAAAATACTCCCTCAATTGTCGTGGTAGGTCAGTCTCTTATTTTGGATCCATGGTTTTGATTTGGTTTGTTTCAATCGTTCTTTTTAGCTCTTGGTCTAATGGGTATAAATCAGGTTGTAATGATCGATGTCCTAGCATGCACCCAAAAGATGTCATCGAGTTTTAATTTCAGCAAGTTCTTTTTTTTTTTTTGAAAGAGGAGGAAAAAAGGAGGGAGAGAGAAAAGAGTTCTAAAGAAGAGAACCTAAGGAGTTCTAAGGCTAAGAAGAGAGAGAAAAATTAATTAGGTTTGATATTTTTTGTTAACAATCAAGTGGTTTGATCAATCCTGACTATGGGTTATCCTAGATCTAGACAGCTCCTAACTACCAAGATCACCTTCAAGCACTCCAAGTAGCAGACTAGTCGCTTAATTGGCCAGATAAGTGTAAGGTTGGTGGGGGTCCCTCCATTGCTTTCCTTAGACACCAACTGCATTGGCCAAGTAAGCGAATGGAACCAATTAATGAACCACCTTCTTTCAAGACATAATCTCTGAATCACTTTTCTAGACACCAGTTAAACTGACTAACCTGAATCCAGTCCAACTTTTAGGGTTCCTTATCCTACTGAGCTCGAGGTGTTGGAATCCTGGGTTTGGTGCATGCATATATATTTCAAAATTTTTATTTTCTAAATACTATAGTGCAGAATAAAATTAAAATACATTTAATCTGAATTTTACATACATAAAAATATAAAACCACATGGATCTATTTCATATGCTGAAATTGATATACGTTGAAATTCAGAATGCGATCAAATCACATACCTGTTTCGCAATTTCTTTCTTCAAAACTGAATCTAAAAGAGATGAGACTCTCTGTTAGCCGCACAAGTATCCGACCTCTATGAGTATCCACTTGGGATCAGCCTGGAATAGACTTCTATAATCTAAATTTTGATTCTCCAAAATTCAGCTTGCTGAATCTGAATGAAACCTAGATTGTGATCAACACTTGATCTTTCTCCTTGATCTTCTTCTTCTCCACTTCTTTAGAGCTTTATTTTTGCTATGTGCTACTATCAGATGCTAAAAACTAGCAAGGAAGAGGCACCCAAACTCTTTTGGGCATGGAGCTCCCTGGGACACGCATCCCAAGGAAGGAGTGTATAGAACACCCAAGAGAAGAGAAAGGGAGAGGAAGAGAGGGCATGGGGAGAGCCTTTGGGTGTGAGGGGCTACTGGTTTTGATGCTCTAGGGATCTTAGGAGAGGTCTCTTTAAATAGGCATAAATATTGAATCCTATTTAATCTCATAATATAAGTCCTACTTGTATTAGGATTCCTATTAACTTAAATTATCCAACTTACATTAGGAAGTCCATTAGGCTTCAACTATTGGAGCCCTTACACCTATAATTAGACACCCTCTTTTGCACTGAAGAGACACCCCATATGAAAACCAAAGGCCCTCTAATTAATGGACGTGTCCAAATTGATCAAATCAAAGTGGCACCCCATAATAACCATTAAGGAGATTAATAAGAGACTTTCAACCTTAATTTATGTGATCCATCACCTTAGACACCCAACAATTGGAGTATCATAAATCTTATTCATATAGATTATTAGTAGGTAATTAAGTTAGAATTAACTTATCAAATAAGTAATCACAACAGAAAGAGAAATTGGATCCAACCATGTGCTAGCAAGGTTACCATGAACCCAATGAATTTCTCTAAATCCAATTGATACTTCATAAGCTCAATTACTTATTCCAGGCCTAATTTCTTTGTTGTGTGACCTCATAGGTTTAATTCTATCTGGTAGTGAGACATACAATGATCTCTATCATTGTATCATTGAAATTCTTTTCAATGGGTCGAAACAATTCTACTCTAACTCAATCAAGGATTGTCGATCCGAAACAACCCTAGTGAGCTCTCACAATCCACCAGTGACATCTAGCAGTATGTAGTGGCAACCCAGTTGAACTAAAATGAACATCTAGGGGTAGTTAATGTATGATTTAGTCTCTCTATCGTGAGTTCCGACTAGATGACAGGTCATGGATAAATCGTCAAACCTCAACATCAGTCATATGATAGATTGATTAGCTCAAGTCCAGTTGTGACTTCTATAGAAATTTTTTTTCATCAATCACACTGTTGTGGCCACAGACTCTTAGACTTAGCTTCTCAAATCCCATAGGACTACTCCTCTCTATCAAGATTGATAGATCCTATCTTGATACACACCCCACTCTTACAGTGGACTAACTATCGCCAACATCCACTATAAGGGCTCATTGAGATCCATGTTTATGTGTCAATCAAACTCTAGCAGTCTTACTGTGAGTAGCAGTACCATCTCAAATCAAAGAATCAGTCACACAACTATAGCATTGAGATAATCACTGATGATTGAATAGAAATCCAAGTGATCTCTCGTATGATCACGCTCAGTGTCAGTTATTTTCTAACAACCATCCGTACTTATCATTCTGTGTCTCTACACAGTAGATTAGAGATCCATCTATCTCAAAGAAAGTAATTTTTATGTCAGTCTATCCGAATCTATCATCGCCCTCATGATAATCCTACAATCGAGAGCCTTTAAGAATTTAATACATGTCTCTAATTCTCAACACTTTGAGAATATGTATCGAAACTAATTTCATGGACGATTCAAAGACACATTATGCTTGAATGAAAAAGAACTTTCTCCTTTTATTGATTATATCAGTATATTAAGTACAAAATTATATCTTAGATTTATTATAATGTATCAGTCATATTAGCTTCTAGGACATACATCTAACAATCTCCCACTTGGACTCAAGCCAATTAGCCACAAATCTAAGTCCCATCTTTACAAGATGGACTTTTATTTTTGGTTGACTCAACTGCTTAGTCAGTGGCTCTGTCATGTTATCCACAGAGTCTACTTTTCGCACCTCGACATGAGGTAGTCGCATACACTGCTGCTCTATGTGTTTGGACTTCTGGTGAGACCTTGTGCTCCTTAGCAAGGGCTATGGTGCCATTATCTTTGCAGTATTGTGTCATGGCATGACATCTAGTTCTATAACTAACATTAAAATCAGAATTCATCCTACACATCTATAGCACACTTAGCCTCCATTGATCGATTACTCAGAATTCTTTTAGTAAATCGAACAAGAGTAGACCCTCAAATCGCAACTCAGAATCACCTCCAAAGACCAAGAACAGATCCAGTGCTCCTCACCTAGATTTGACTGATATCTACTCGTGACACTCACAGCAAAGATAATATCAGGTCGAGTATATAGCATGGCATGCATGAGATTTTCTATTGTCGAAGCATATGAAATCCTACTCATGCGCTAAATCTCCTCAGATGTGGTCGGACACATCATCTTGGAGAGAGGAATACCATGCCTAAGAGGTAAAAGACCTCTTTTAGAATTTTCTATGCTGAACCTCTTTAGCACATTCTCTATGTACAGCTTTTGTGACAGGCCAAGTATCTATTTAGATCTATCCCTATAGACCTTTATTTCGAGAATATAGGATACTTTCCCTAGGTCTTTCATGAAAAATTTCTTGGACAACCATCTTTTGTCCGTGGTCAGTATGAGAATATCATTTTCAATGAAAAAAATATCATCCACGTATAGTACGAAGAAGATGATTGTACTCCCACTGACTCTCTTGTATACACAAAATTTCTCTTCATTTTTGATGAAATCAAACAATTTGATTGCCTTATCAAAATGATGGTTCCAACTCTGAGAAGCCTGCTTTAATCTGTATATGAACCTTTGCAGCTTGCAGACTCTGTGATCAGCATCACCAGATGTGAAACCCATAGGCTGCTCCATATAAATATCTTCCTCAAGATATCTATTCAGGAATATAGTTTTCACATCCATCTGTCAGATTTCATAATCATAATAAGCTGCAACAACAAATAAAATATGGATAGATTTCAGCATGGCTACGGACAAGAAAGTTTTTTGATAGTCAATGCCCTCGCGCTGACTATAACCTTTAGCCACAAGCCTAGCTTTATAGGTCTCTATCTTACCATCAGCACTTATCTTCCTTTTGTAGATCTATTTACATCTAATTGGTACAATACCTTCAAGTGGATCCACTAAAGTCCAGACTTGGTTCGAGTGTATCGAGTCAATTTCTGACTTCATAGTATCTAACCATTTCTCGAAATCGATGTCAGACATCATCTTGTCAAAGGTATTGAAATCATCACCATGACCCCTATCTCTCATAAGGAACATTTCCTTTACTTCATTTGTAAGCATACCTATGTACCTTTCAGGAGGTTGAAAGACCCTGCTAGATCTACGAGGTGGCAGAGGAACATCAACTACTGGCTCATGGACTAAGAGTTCCTGAGAATCTATAGCTCTAGACTCTTCAGAGACCTTCTCTTCGAGTTTCACTAACCTCCCACTACTGCCATCCTGGATAAACTATTTTTTTCAGAAACACGGTATTTCGACTCACAATCACATTGTACTCTTGTGAAAAGTAGAAGTAGTATCCCATGGATTCTTTTGGGTACCCTATATAGCGAGCTATAATAGATTTATCATTCAACTTTTCCACCATCTATCTCTTGACATAAGCCAGACATCCCCAAGTCTTAAGATAACCCAGACTCGGCTTCTTACCGAACCATATCTCATACGGTGTGGTAGGAACGGACTTTGAAGGAACCCTATTCAACAAGTAAATGGAAGTAAACAAGGTATGTCCCCAAAAAAATAAGGGTAGATCAGTGAAGCTCATCTTGGACCTGACCATAACCAATAGGGTCCTGTTCCTCCTTTCAGATATCCCGTTGAGCTGAGGTGTTCTAGAAGGGGTCCACTGAGAGACTATACCATTGTCCTTAAGATATCCCAAAAATTTTTGACTAAGGTATTCACCTCCTCGATCAGATCGAAGAACCTTAACGGATTTGCCTGTCTGCTTTTCTACTTCATGCCTGAATTCTTTGAACTTTTCAAAGGCCTCAAACTTGTGTTTCATTAGATACACATACCCATACCTAGACAAATCATCAGTAAAGGTAATGAAGTAGGTGTAACCACCCTTGGCCTGCACATCAAATGACCCACATATGTTGGTGTGTACCAGGGCAAGTAGCTCTGTGGCCCTTTCCAAATGTCCTACAAAGGGTAACTTGGCCATCTTTCTTCGAAGATAGGATTCACAAGCTGGATACGACTCTGGATTAAGAGAGCTAAGGATCCTATCCTTCTTGAGTCTGTTTATCCTGTCCTCTCAAATATGGCCTAGTTTATGGTGCCACAAGTACTTCTAATTAATCTCATCTCTGGGGCTCTTTTGACCTATGGCACTCACTACTTACTCATTTAGATTCACATTCGCATCAACATGCAAGTGATAAAGACTGTCAATTAAAAGACCCCATGCAACCAATTTATTTCATAAATAAATGGAATAAAAATCTTTATTGAAATAAATTTTAAAACCTTCCTGTGCTAGCACGGACATGAAAATTAAATTTTGACTAGCTACAGAAACATAATAATAGCCTTATAAATCTAATCTAACTCATGATGGTAATTGAAGAGGGTAAGTACCGATGGCCTCTGCAGTAACCTTTACTCCATTGTCGACTCAAAGAATCATGTCACCTTCCTTCCTACTTTCTATCAGACCCTGCATAGAGGTACATTGAGCACTCGAGCCAGGGTCTAATACCCAACTAGAAGTAGAAAAAATTGTGAGATTAGATCTATTACGAGCATACCTTCGGAAGGTTTATCATCTTTTTTGGTCTTCAGGCTCTTCAGGTATTTCGGACAGTTCCTCCTCCAGTGGCCTTCAGCATGATAGTGAAAATACTTTTTCTTTGCCTCAGCTGCCTTTGGACCATCTTTTTTCAGCTTGCTCTCTTTCTTTTGCTTCTTTGCAGATTTAACCTTCTTCCTTCCAGTTGACTTTTTTTTGGAAGAAGAAGTCCACTCCACAGCAAAAATAGTACCCCTTGAACTCTTCAAGGTACCTTTCGTAGTGACTAACATGTTGACTAGTTCAGGAATAATGCAGTCAAGTTTGTTTATATTAAAATTTACGATGAATTGACTATATGAATTGGTATGGGATTGAAGGATCAGATCCATCTGTAATTTCTTTTGCATATCAAGCCCGAGCTTTTCAAGCTCCTTAATATCCTTGACCACTATCATACAGTACTCATGGACAGACTATCCCTTGTGCATCTTAAGGTTGAAGAGTCTCTTGGACACATCGAAGCGTGCAGTACGGCTTTGCCCACCATACAACTCTTGCAAGTGAGTCATCATAGTCTGGTTAGTGGGCATATGCTTGTGCTAGCTTTGCAACTCATTTGACATGGATGCCAGCACATAACACTTGACCCGACTATCTGTTAGGAATAGTGTCCCAAAGCCAATCATCAGTCTGTTGATGGTTGTGCTCATTTTTGTATATGTACATGAATTATGAATTAATAAAAATTATTTTGACATTTTTCATCACAAAATATTTCATCTTCTAATGAACTCCTATGTTGTGGTGAAGTCTTTAGGACTATTTAGACTCGACAAAGGAGGATTTGTCATTTAGTCCTTAAATCTGTTCATGACCAAATGATACATTGTTACCAAGGATGATAACATTTATCAAGCACAGGTCATTGTGTGCCATATAGGTTAGTTGTCCTCTTAACCAATGAGTGTGGATACACTGGTATGGCATATAGGTGAGATGTAAGGGTACATCTATACTGAACGTGACCGACTCTGGAGCTATTTCTGCTATCAAAATTTGCTCCGATGGAATATGGGTATAAATATCCCTCTGACCTGAGACCACCACGGTGACTTGCAAGCAACTCACTGCACTTAGGTACTGGATTACCTAAATTTCTAATTTAGTAACGGAAGGCTGCTGGGTGTAGTCAAGTACTTGACTTATCGGTGCGTGTGTCAAGATGGGATTGACCACTCCAATTTAGGAGCTGTGTACAGTCATGTTTCAATTTAGCAAAATCTTGGCTAGGGTAGTCTTTGTGAGGAGTCACAGGACTATTTGAGTTGAGAACGATTCGGATGATCTAATCAGGGTTGACAGTTTAACCCTGAGTCGTCCTAAACACTGAGGTCAAAAGGATGAATTATACAGTAACCATATTTACGTAGGTTCTGAGTGTTGCGATTGTGACTATTCGACCTATCCGATCATCGGGTACCATTGCTAGATGGTCACTTTGATTAGTACAGGAATTGGTTCCTGTGCTACCGGCTTAGGTTCGAACCTGTGGGGTCACACACATTAGAGGTTCCTATCTGATCTGATGGCTGATGAAGAGTCCTAATGCTCATGGACTATAAATCCTACATGTCTGAGACTCTGTGATCGAGAATTAGGATTCTCTGATCATGAGTCCCACATATTTTGGATACTGGGGTCAAGAGTCCCACTGGTTTGGGACTCTTCGATCAGGGTTACATATCGATGAATTCTGATACCCGATTACCCATCGGATTTGGACTCAATATTTATGAGAGATTTAATTAGTGATTTGATCACTAATTAACTTAATTTAATTGAGTAATTATTTTTGGATCAAGTCCAATTGAATTGGATTTAGTTGGGTTTGACCCGATTAGGTTAAGAGTTGACCTAATCATCAAGATGGTTTGGTCCCTGATTTGTCAGGGGTTTGGCTTAATCAATTCCTAATTTGATTAGAATTTTATTGAATCTAATTAAGCCTAATTTAGTTGGGTTTAAATTAGTCTAATTGGACCTAACTTATTTGGTTCAATTAGGTTGGTTTAAGTAATAAAACCACCTTGACCCATTCTCCCTGCGCCACCTCACTTCCACTGCGCCCATTTGAATTCATGAGAAGGAAGTTCTCATAAATTTTTCCTCATGCAAAGCCCTCCTCACACTCTACATTAATGTG
The DNA here is from genome assembly GCF_000442705.2 of Elaeis guineensis. Taxonomy (NCBI): domain Eukaryota; kingdom Viridiplantae; phylum Streptophyta; class Magnoliopsida; order Arecales; family Arecaceae; genus Elaeis; species Elaeis guineensis. Next base: position 49,740,846 of record NC_025995.2, on the reverse strand, counting down.
CCAAATGAGTGGATAAGGATTATTAGTTGGCCATTCAAATTCAAAACAAAAGTTTGAATTTGAATGAGCAATCAATCTTAGCACCTTGACCTTATCCTCTTTTAACGCCCCATTTATTACACGAGAAAATATTTCTCATGAAATCACTCATGCACAAATTAAGCCACGCCCTCCCCTTCTCATGCCCTTAGTGGATAGGGATAAATTGGTTTCCATTTGAATTCAAAATTTGATTTGAATTCAAATGTACAATTACTCATCTTTATCCTCTCACATGGATAAGATGTTTGACATTGTTTTAAAAGGAGGAGAAGAGTGGGGCGTGTGCAAGAAAAATTTTGGAGAGAAAATCTGGGTGTGAGGAAACCTTGTGTGCAAGGTGAAGGTCAATATTCTTCCGAGAGAAAAAGAAAGAAAAGAAAGAAAAAGTATGCGTAGGGTTTCAGTGAGTTCTTCAGGGTTTCAGCCTGGAGTTTGAAAAGTGAGAAAGTGAGCTACGAGTGTCGTGAGCCCACCAAATTCTAAAGAGATCTTCAACATCCTCTCAAGCATGTTTACTGATGATCCAGAGTATCCAAAGAATCAGCAGACATCGATCGAAGGAGTTCGATCAGCATCGACCATCGAAAAGGGCTCTACAATGAGCTAGCACTCGTAAGGAGTCGATCAGACCGGAAGGTTTGTGTGGATGATCCACAGAGGCCAGACATACTGTGTGACTGTATTACGATGATCAGACTCTTTCGACGGTGATCAGATTGCGACGATCTACTACCCGTACAAAGGTATTGTATTCTGAACATATTACAGTAAGTGTTTATTGTTTAAATTCGAATTTCAAATTTAAATGTATGCATACTATATATCATATTTAGATCCTAGTGTAGGGTAAATTCATGTTAATTAATTAGATTAATTAATATTTTTCACCGTAAAATCATAATTTTAAAAAAGTTTTAAAATTATCATTTTACCCCTGCACTGAATTTCTCCATAATAAATTGTATCAGAGCAAGTTCTTAGATATGATATATATATTTGCATGCGTAGATTAAGTTGTAATCTAAAAGTTTAAATTTAAAATTTAAAATTTAAATTTTGAATTTTGAAAGTTGTTCGAAATTCAAAATTCAAAAATTTGAAGTTCAAAATTTGAAATTTGAATTTTGAAATTTGAAATTCAAAATTCAAAAATTTGAAATTCAAAAATTAAGAATTTAAAATTTAAAATTAGGTTAAATTTCAAATTTAAAATTCAAAATTTAAAATTCAAAATTTGAAATTCAAAATTTGAAATTCAAAAATTTGAAATTTGAAATTTGTTTGAAATTTGAAATTTAAAATTTAAAATTTAAAATTTAAATTTTGAAGTTGGTATATTTAGATATACTTGATCCAAGTAGCAAGTAATCAAATTGGGTTGGTTGCCATGGTCGTCCGGTTATAGGAGAAAAGTAGGGTTTAAAGGCTCTCTCTTCCCATTCGATGGGGTCTCCTATGGCGGTAGGGGTGTCGATGTAATTATATCCCATGCAGATGAAGTAGCGAAAGAAATATTCATGATTTATTTTGATTAAGTTATTTTTTGTTATGTAATTAGCAATAGGATTGCTATTTATGAAATGTGCTGATCTATTTGTGAAATGGGTGAACAGAAAATAAAACTTTTCAAATTTGAAAATTATTTTTGAAATGCCAAACCCTGACCTATCAGTCCAAATACTTAATTAAAAGAATTAAGTATTGTCTAGTAGGTCTAAAATTATGAATTAAGACCTAAGACAATTGCATAAACTTGTGGGTCAATGGGTTAGATGGATTAGGTCCATAATTGGGTTAGGCCTAAGGTTAGCTTAAAAAAATAGACTAAATTAGAGTAATTGGTCAAATCTAATCAAAAGTTGAATTAGATTAGGTCAAGGATACTCTAGACTCAACTCCAATAATTATAGTTGAATGGGTCCATGTCTTTAACTAGACCAAGATGGACTTAATTCATGGCTACGCGGTGGAACCCTATTTACTAAGTTGATTAAATTAAAACTAATAGCCACACGTAAATTTTTCAATCAATGATTTTAGTCTATCTACTTTCTCCTTTAAGGTCTCATTTTCTTCCTTCAATTTATTATAGTTTTCAAGGGTTTCTTCCTTCTCTTTGATTAGCATCTCATTCTTAGTTTTCAGATTTTTATTTTTCATGTTAATCTTCTTAAAGTCTTTCATCAAATCATAGAAGGCATCCTGTAGCTCATCGAATATAAATTCTAAAAAAAGTTTTGAATTTACCTCATCCTCTTGTGCCATGGAGCACAAGTTGGCTTCATTTTAGATTTTCTTATCTGAACTCGACTCGTCGTTATCACTTTATGTCACAATCATTGCTTTCTTCTTGCTCCTTTTGAAGGTCTTCTTCAAATGTTGGATAGTCTCCTTGAAGTGATCAGATTTTTTGCACTCATAGCACAAAGGTGGCTCCTTTTCTTTTTCCTTTTCTTTTTCTCTATTTGGCTCATCTTTGGATAGATTTTTCTCCCTAAAACCTTGTCTTCTCCTTCCTATAAACTTCTTGAATTTTTTGATCACCGGGGCCATATCCTCATCATCTTCAACTTCGATGGACTACCCTTCATCTTCTTCAGTAGTAGTGGACTTCAAGGCTATTGTTTTCTTCCTTCGTCTCTCCTTTTTCAAGTGCAACCCCATCGCCAACTCATGTGTCATCAACGATCCAATAAGCTCCTCAAGTGGCAACTTGTTCAAGTCTTTCACCTCTTGGATATCTATGACTTTTGCCTCCCACATTCTAGGTAAAGATCTGAGAATTTTTCTTACTAATTCACTATTAGTATAGACTTTTTCTAAGCTCTTAAGTCCATTAATAATGTTAGTAAAATCTAGTAAACATGCTAGTAATAGATTCAGTAGAATCCATCTTAAATAACTCATATTGGTGAACAAGCATATTAATCTTAGATTCTTTCACTTGATTTGTCCCTTCATGCATTACCTCGAGCCTCTCCTAAATTTTCTTTGCATAATTGCATGTGAAAATTTAGTTGAACTCATTTGCATCAAGGGCACAGTAGAGGACATTCATTGCCTTGGTATTTAATTGAATATTATTCTTATCTGTTTCATCCCAATCCTTTTCAGGCTTGGATGAAGGAATGCCATCTACAATGATTGTCGATATGTGCGGGCCATTAATGATTACATTTCACATATCATAGTCTATTGCTTGTATGTGCATGTGAGCTTTTCAATAGGTATAATTAGACCCATTGAAAAGTGGTGACCTATTTGTGGATTGTTCCTCGACAAGTGAGCCTCCTAGTTGGGTTGCCATAAACTTTAGCTCTTGATGATTAGGTCAACAAGTAATATTAGAGAACTCACTCTGATATCAATTGTTGCCCAACCAAACAACCCAAAAGGGGAGGGTAAATTGGGTTTTTAAAATTTAATACAAGTATGTGCTAAATTATCTAATTTGCCTTTAATGTAATTATGCAATGAATGCAATGTATGAATAAAAGAATGAAGAAAGCAAGCACATACACAAAGATAAGAGGATTTTTATAATAGTTCGGTGCACACCCAGCACCTACGTCCACTCCTCAAGCATGATTCTTTGGAATTTCACTATAATCTATCAAGATTACGGCTAGATAGTTTTAACCAGGCTCACTATCCTCAAACCCAGTTGGTTTTACCTTTGGTTTACCAACCACAACCTTTACATGCCTTGACCAAGGCCACACAATCTAATTATAGAGGTGGATCAAATCTTTCCCTTAGTTTCAGTCTTACTAAAACTAATCACAGCAAATGAAAAAGAAATAAAAAATTTACAACAAATATAGCTCCTTGGTTGAGCAGATTTTATTATCGATGTAGCTTAGTTGTTGTCCTCTTCAATACTTGGAGTTAATGCTCTTTAATGGCTCTTCAATGCTCTCAAAGAATCAAAAAATATTTGGATAGGAGCAGGTGAGCTTTCTTGAATGTTTGAAATTCAGAAATTCTCTTTTTTTCAATGAAACAGTTACTTTTTAAATGCTCCTCTTGTTTTTCTTTATATCTTAAGCATTCCCATCTAGTTTGAAGTGATTGGAGCTCAAAACTAGCCGTTTCTGATCGTTGGAGGCAAAATATAGCCGTTGAGAGCTTTGACAGGCCGAAAAAATCACAACTAGAAACTAGCCATTGAGGATGTCAGACACCTTTGAGTCAGCTCGAATTGGCTTCGAGTTGGCTCGATCAGCAATTTTCAAGAGTTAAACCATCTGTTCGACTAATAGAGCTAGCTCAGATTGATATTTGACCTGGCTCAACAGCATCCATCAGAAATTGACTTTCTATTTTTCTAACAAAGCTGGCTTGGATCTATCCTAGGACTGGCTTGACTCTCAGAATCTGAAAAATAGCCTTTCTGTCACTCTGAGAGAGCTGGCTTGGATCCATCTTAAGCTGGCTCGATAGTGTGCCAACCCTAATTGTTGAACCCGTACCATACCAGAGTCAGCTCGATTGTTGACAAAGTCGGCTCGACTTGCCCAAACTGATTTTTCTTGAGCCAAAGCTCTCCAAACTTAGTTTATTCCTGATTTTGTTCAAAGAGCTATCTTTCTTTCAATCTTTACAACACTTAAAAAAAATATTAGTAATTATGTGCTCCAATATTTGCTCATCATCAAAATCACTTAGGGGGTAAACATGGTGGAGTGAGATATTTTGTCACCTTTATAGATGACTTCTCCGAGAGAGTTTGGGTGTATCTGATCAGAAAAAATTAGATATTTTTGCTCCATTTAAAGCTTGGAAAGCTGAAGTGAAGAAGGAAACAAGGCAGCCAGTGAAGTATCTAAGGTCTGATAATGGAGGAGAGTACACAAGCCTAGAGTTCAAGAGGTACTGTGAGAAAAATGGGATAAAGCACCATTACACAGTGAAAGTGACCCCTCAGCAGAATGGTGTTGCAGAGAGGATGAACCAGACACTGATGGAGAAGGTCAGGAGCTTAAGGCTGCAAGTGCCACTGCCCCAATTTTTTTGGGGTGATTCTCTAACTTTTGCTTGTCTTCTTGTGAACAGATCTTGAAGAAAAATCGGTAGGCACATAGCATATATTTTTAAAATTTTTATGTAGTAAAAATATGAGATTAAATAATTTAATCTATAACACATGCTTAAGATCTAATCTTAATGCCTACCCTAGGATCTATAACATATCATATATGCATATAAAGATTTGAAAATAAAATCTGCATGTATGATCGCATCATACATACATCTGTAGATCACATCTACATACAGATCAAGTTCAAAACTTGATACTTGAGTGTGGGTAGAAGGTCTCCGCATCTGACTCATAAGGACTCGAAGGATGCTTATAGCCACATAGGGTGTCCGACCTCTATGGTTGGTCCATTCGAAGTCTTGCCCTAATCGATCTTCTTGGAAATACTATTTCTCGTGAAGACCTGCTGGATGGCTGATCTTCTCCTCCCTTCGGATTTCCCAAACACCTCCAGATCTAAAGATGGAGAAAGCAGATGTGGTGGTGGAAAAGATAGAAGAGAACTTTCTTCTCTCTTTATTTTTCCCTCACCAAAAAATGCTAGATCAAATCTAGGTTTTCACTCACCCAAGAGGAGGAAGAACTCCTCTATGCTCACGTGCCAAGGATGGCTGCCCAACCCCAAGACCTCATGCCCAAAACCTTAATCTCACATTGAATTTGATCTCACTTTTGTCGCACAAAAGGGAGGGGTTTTTATAGATGGTGTGGAGGTTGGATGGATGAGAACAAATGTTCATCTAATCTCCAATTTAAATCAAATTCAAATTCAACCAATCCATAATTTGATCCTTATCAAGAGTGGGTGTTGAGATGAAGTGACAGAGCTTTGAGAGGCATGCAAACACACACAAATCAAAATTTGCATTGAGATATTGGCTTGCACACAAGGGTGGTCGGCGGCTAGGAGAGTCTAAGCTGTTTTGGACTTTTAGAGTTCATCCAATAAATCTCCAACCTAATCAATTTAGATTAGATCCAATTAAATAAATTGAACTCAATCCAATTAGGTTCCAAACCTGATTAAATGAGAATTTAATCAAGTTCAATTTCTGATCAAATCAGAAATCAATCACCCTTAGCAATTAGATCATCTAATAATCTAATCGGGTCAAATCAAATTGAATCCAATTCAGTTAGACTTGAACTAAATTATATTGCTCAATCAAATTAAGCTAATCAACAATTCAATTGCTGATCAATCCTTCTTTAATTCATTAACTGTTAGCTAATTGATTTATTACAACTTTTACATCAGATTAATCATCAATCGAATTGACGATTATACTTTAAAATGATTCTCAATCATTGATCAGCCACTTGATCAGACAGAAACTTTTTTTGAGTATGACCCCATAGGTTCGAATTTAAGTCGATAGTACAGAACTAACTTTCTAAACTAATTGATGTAACCATCTAGAAATGGGATCCGATGTCTGGATAGATCAAATGATTACAAAGCAACATTCAAGAACCTACTAGCGTATGACTATCGTATAATTCATCCCTTTGACCCTAATGCTCAAAGTGACCTAGGGTTTAACTGTCAATTCTGAAATAGTCAACCACATTATATCTCAACCTTTCAAATCCATCACATGGATTATCTTAATCAAGATTTTATTAAATTGAAATACAGTGATGCATTAACTCTTGAATCTAGAGGGATCAATACAATCTTGACTCATACACTAACTTAACAAGTACTTGACTGTACCCAAAAATTTTTCATCATTGAATTAAAAATTTAGATAGTCCGACATCAAAGTATAATAAGTTACTTACAAGTCATCATGGTGATCTCAGATCGAAGAGACACTTATACCTATTCTCTTTGTGAGCTACTCTTAACAGCAGAGTACTTCATAATTGATCACATTCAGTACAAATATACTCCTATATTTCACCTACATGCCATACCAGTGTCTCTACACTCTTTGGTTAAGAGAACAATCAACCCATATAGTACACAATGATCGACACTCGATATCGCTATCATCCTAGTAATAGCGTATCATTTGGTCGCAAATAAGTTTAAGAACTAAATGATAAATCTCTCCTTTAACAATTTAAAATAGTCCTAAAGACTTCATCACAACATAGCATTTCATATAGAAGATGTATAAAACTTTATAATGAAAAAATCAAATAACTTTTATTATTAAAAATTTATATACAATTATAAAATGAGCATAATCATCAATAGATTGATGATTGGCTTTGAGATACAATTCCTAACAACTTCTATTTGGACTAAAGACAATCAGTACAGTATCATATATCCATCTTCAATTTGTGATATTAAACTCCTTGACATTGAGGGCTTTAGTAAATGGATCAGTCAGGTTCTCTTTTTCATTGATCTTCTGAAGCTCAATGTCACCTCGATCCATGTTCTCCCAGATCAGATGGTAGCAGTGTAGTATATACTTGGTGCACTGATGGGACTTTGGATCCTTCACTTGAGCAAATGGCTCTAGTGCTATCGCAGTATAACAGAATCAAACCATCGATGGAGGGTGCCACTCTGAGCTCATTGATAAACTTTTGCAACCATACAGCTTTCTTTGCAGCATCGAATGCTGTGAGATACTCCATCTCGTAAATTGAGTCAGCCATGGTGTGCTATTTAGAACTTTTTCAATAGACTACTCCACTACCAAGATAAATACAAATCCTGATATGCTCTTGCTATCATCATGATTTGACTGAAAGCTAGAGTCTATATACACCACAAATTTCAAATCAGATTCTCCACAAACGAGCCACTGGTCCTTAGTATTTTTCAAATACTTAAGGATGGTTTTCACAACCTTCTAGTGGTTCTCTTCCAAATAAGACTGATATCTGCTCACTACCCCTAGTGAGTAGGCAACATTCGACCTCATACATGTCATGGTGTACATGATGGTGAAGGAACCAGATCTAGGGTTTCAGTATTAGATCTTGAAATTTTTTCAAGATCAGACAGTGGAAGACTAAAATAAATCAAAATTTATCTTATAAAACCAGAGAATCCCTAGATCTAAGATCCTATTACATGATTATTACATGCCATTAAATCAAAAATTAAAATATAAAGAGCAAGAACTACATGCTGATCATATCAACATGTTTCTATGCTACTGAAGGAATCAGATCTAGGGTTTTAGGGTTAGATCTTGAAATTTTTTCAAGATCAAGCAGCGGAAGACTAAAATAAATCAAAATTTATCTTATAAAATCAGAGAATCCTTAGATCTAAGATCCTATTACATGATTATTACATGACATTAAATCAAAAATTAAAATATAAAGAGCAAGAACTACATGTTGATCATATCAACATATTTCTATGCTACATCTAATGTATGTAAAATATAATAGATTAGATCTATTACCTTACAAGTTAGATGTTCTAACTTTGCTGATCCGGACTTGAGGATGATGTTGTGAGCCACACATGCGTTCAGCCTCTAGGAGTCATCCACACGAGCCCACGAATCATGATCAGAAGTTCTGATCCAGGAAATCAACACAATATGCTAATACTGTGCTGATCCTTCTTCGATGGTCGATCAGATGCCTCTTTCTTCTTGATTTAAAATTTTTCACTGATGAGAAGTAGGAGAAGGAGTTTTAGATGTGAGACACTCTCAGAAAACTCACAGATGGAGGAAAAAAAGAGGTGAACTCAGCAACCCTAGAAGAAGATCCTCTTCTTCTTCTCTTTGCTTAACCCAGACACATAGTTTTTGTGTCTGTTATATCTCCAGGTCCCAACACTTTTTCTCCTTAATTTTTATATACCCCAAAGGACTCTCAATGCTCTATAATTCACAAAAATCTCAAAAAAAAAATTATCTTAAATAAAGAGATATGAAGAATCCTTGTCTAGGTATTTGAGATATGAAGAATCTTTGTCTAGGTCAAATACCTAGTCAAGAAAAATCCAAACAGGGCAAGACAAGGGGTGCCCAACTCTTGGGTGCCCCCTCCTTCTTTTTCTACCATGGACCATCAGAAAAGGGCATACAATATGTGCCATAAAAGCCATAAAAATTTCAAAAAAAATCTAGATAAAATTAGTGCCATAAGGAAAGAGTTTTGGTTTTCTAAAATTCTATCTCATAGAATTTGAAATCCAAACAAATTCCTACTTTGACTTGGTCTACAACCACATTCCATGTAAGAGAGAAAGAGTAGAAAGCTTTGGGCATGCATGAAGGCCTGAGAGAGAAGATTTTGTCACACAAAATAAGAGAGAGTGAGCGTGGGGGGCTAAGGTGGCGCAAGGTGGAATCCTAGTCTTACTAGGATTGAATCTATGACTTGTTCAATTTTGGTTTCTCAAATCAAATCAAACCAAAATTAAATCAACCTAATTAAAATAGATCTTAATCCAATTAAGAATCTAATTTAATTAGATTAAATTAGATTTAGATCTGATTTAATTTTTTAATCAAATTAAAAATTAGGTTGACCCAAGTCCTAATTGAACTAGGACTAATTTTTTTTTGCACTTGGCTTATCCAATAAACTAATTGGACTTGATCCAATCAAGCCCAAACTAAATCTAATTAAATCATATTCAATTAGACTTAATCTCAACTCATTTGCTTAATCAAATTAAATCAATTAGTAATCAAATTACTAATCGATCCTCCTGCAATACTTGCACAAGGTTAAATGTCAATCATATTGATCATTTAACCCTAGAATGATTCTTAATCGTTGATCAACCATCCGATCGGATCATGAACTCTAATGTGTGTGACATCATAGGTCTGAACCTAAATCAGTAGCATAAGAATAAATTTTTGTACCAATCGAAGTGATCATCTAGCAATGATACCCGATGGCCGGATAGGTTGAATGTGTAGAACAACATCCTTAGAACCCATGTGGATATAGTTTCCATATAAATCATCCCCTTGACCAAAATGCTCATAGGACACCTCAGAGTTCAACTGTTAACTCTGATCAGGTTGTCCACATTGTATTTCAAAAAATCAAATCCATCTGATGGATTACCCTGGCTAAGGATTTGCTAAATTGAAATACAACGACTCATTCTTCTCCAACTCTTGGAGTGGTCAATCCCATCTCTATCATATTTCAACTTCACAAGTACTTGACTATGCCCAGAAGACTTCCGTCACTAAATTAAAAATTTAGTTAGTCCAGTATCAAAGCACAGTGAGTTGCTAGCAAGTCACTCAGGCGATCTTAAGTCTATGGGACACTTATACCTATATCCCATCAGAGATATTCCCGATAGCAGAATTATTGCTCCTTGAATTGATTTTGATGATTATAAAATATTTGAGGGGGTTACTAATAATTTTGACTTGAAAAAAGATTTATTATATTTTAGGGGCAAAATCATAATTTTATCAAGTTCTGATTCGGAAGTCTCAAGAGTAAGAACAGAAGATTTGTAATCTATTGAAGGTAATTTCAATATTTTTAGATGTATATTTTGAAAAAAAATTATGTTTATATATTTGAGTCGACCCCATGAGTTGACTCATGTCAAAAAGGGCTAAATAGCACATTATTTTTAGCTGGCACACCCAATTGAGTCGACCCCATGAGTCGACTCCTGTGCATGAGTCGACCTTATGAGTCGATCTCTGTTGCTGTACAAGCCAAAGATACAGAACTGTTAGTTTCTATTCTACGCCATATGAGTCGACCCCATGAGTCGATCCCTGTGCATGAGTCGACCTTATGAGTCAACCCCTGCGACGAAAAAACTCTGCAATGGCTAGTTTTCAACTCATTTTGGCTGCATTTAATGCCCATTTAATGTGATCTAATGACTCTATTTCAGTCCAGATTACTCTCCACCATTATTTGAAGTTATAAAAGGCACTTAAAGGAGGGAATAAAAAAGGTTCTTCAAGCATTCATTTCAACCCTAAGCAAGAGCCCTCTTAAAAGTTCAAGAAGCTTTTATTTCAAGTTCACCAAACCCTCAAGAGCTCATTCAAGTCTTCAACCACCTTAAGAAAAATCAGAAGAGCTTCATTCTTATTGTGTAAAGTGTATTTAAAGTTTTATTTGCTCATTAAAAGAGCTACATCTGTATTTTCATGTGATTAACTGTTATACTCTATTTTTGAGTTGATTTTTGTTTTGAAAGGATTTCAAAATATGAAAAGGTTGATCCGAACCTTGAATCGGATTGTATTGGATTGGTTTGTACCTGAAAAATAAGTATTCTAGCTTGAAATAGCTAGAGTCAGAGGTTCCGATGTTGTATTCGGATTGAATGCGGTTTAGTAGATTTGAATTTCCAAGTAGGAGCTTGGGGAGTGGACGTAGGTACAAGGTTGGCACTGAACCACTATAAATCTTTTTGTTTGTGTTGTGCTTACTTGCTTTCCTTTTAAATTTTCTTATCTTCTTGCATTCTTGCATCCAACTTCTACACCTTGCATAAATTTCACTCTCCACATTTATCCTATTCATTGTTAAATAATCCTCATAGTTGTAAGTTAATTTTTAAATTTTTAAAAATCTAATTCACCCCCCCTCTTAGGTTGCATAGCTGGGCAACAAATGGTATTAAAGCTCGGTGCTTTAGCTCTACTTTGATTTAACCATCAAAGAGCTAAAGATCTATGGCAACTCAAGTTGGTGCTTCACTAGCCGAGGGGCAATCCACCAACCGACCTCCACTTTTCAATGGGTCAAACTATACCTATTAGAAAGCTCGGATGAAAATTTTTATTCAAGCACTCGACTATGATATGTGGAGTATCATAGTAAATGGACCACACATACCTACTAGAATAATTGATGGTGTGGAATCAACCAAACCCGAAAAAGAATGGGATGTGGTTGATAAGAAAATAGCTCAACTAAATACTAAAACCATGAATATTTTATATTATATTTTAGATGCTAATGAATTCAATCGTATTTCAACATGCATGTCAGCTAAGAAAATGTGGGATAGATTAGAAGTAACTCATGAAGGAACTAATCAAGTGAAGGAATCAAAAATTAACATGCTTGTGCATAAATATGAACTTTTTAAAATGAAGCATGATGAATCAATAACTAAAATGTTTACTCATTTTACTGATATTATTAATGGTCTAAAAAGTTTTGGTAAGTCTTATTCTAACAGTGAACTCATGAGAAAGATTCTTAGGTCTTTACCAAGGACTTGGGAGGCCAAAGTGACCGCAATCTAAGAAGCTAAAGATCTGAATATCCTACCCTTGGAGAAGCTTCTAGGATCACTGATGACACATGAGCTAAGCATGAAACAACACCAAAAAGAAGATGTCAAAAAGAAGAGGATAATCATCCTCAAATCCACTGCTCAACCTGATGAAGAATCTGATGATATAAAAAATGAAGAGCAGGATGAAGAAATGGCCCTCATTACTAGAAAGTTTAAGAAGTTTTTGAAGAAAAAAAGACAAGGAATGAAGAAAAGGCCACCTACAAAAGGGAAACATTGCAAAAAGAAGGATAAGGAGCAACCCCTTATTTGTTATGAATGCAAGAAACTGGGACACTTTAAGTCTGAATGCCCATAACTGAAGAAGGATCCCAAGAAGTACAAGAAGAAGGCCATGATGGCTGCATGGAGTGAAAGTGATGAGTCAAGCTCTGAAGAAGAAGACTCAAATGAATAAGCCAACTTGTGCCTTATGGCACATGAAAATGAGGTAAATACTAAAACCCCTATTAACTTTATCTTTGAAGAACTTCATGAAATATTTTATGATCTAATTGATGAACTAAAGAAGCTAGGGGTAAAGAACAAAGAATTAAAATCAAAGAATCAATTTTTACTAAAAGAAAATGAGAGTATTTCAAATAAAAAATCAATCCTGCCTCAAGAAAATCTGAACTTAAAAAATAAGATTACCAAGTTAAAACCAATGGTTAAAAAGTTTACTTTAAGTTCAAATAAACTTTACATAATACTTGACAATCAAAAGATCATTTATGATAAAGTCGGTCTTGGATATAACCCTTTAAAAAAACAAAAATTTTTGAAAAATATCTTTGTAAACTCATCATACAATAAGTTTTCAAATATAACTTGCTTTAAATGTGGTAGAATAGGATACAAATCCTATTCATGTTTTTCTAACAAATCTAAAAATTTTAATGTAAAGAAAATATGGGTTCCAAAAGGAACCATTATGACTAACCAAAAAGGACCCAAAAAAATTTGGGTACCTAAAGTCAAAACTTGATTCTTATGTATAGGTGTGTCTTGCATCCTAAGGAGCAAATCGAAGATGGTATCTTGATAGCGGGTGCTCAAGATACATGACTGGTGATGAATCCCAATTCATCACACTTGATGCTAAAAATGGAGGGATGGTCACCTTTGGAGATAATGACAAAGAAAAGATCATCGGTATAGGTAACATTGGTATCACTCCCTTCAAGTATATTAAAAATATTTTATTAGTAGATGGTTTAAAATATAATTTATTAAGCATCAGTCAATTTTGTGATAAAGGATACAAAGTCATTTTTGAATCTTCAGTTTGCATTGTAACTAGTCCTATTAATGAAGGCATTAAATTTGTTGGGCATAGACATGATAATGTTTATATAGTAGATTTGAATGATTTTTCTAAAATAAATATGCAATGCCTAGTAGCCTTGAATATCAAGATTAATGAGACTAGTTGGCTTTGGCATCGTAGGCTTGACATATTAGCATGCATTCACTCTTAAAACTTATTAAAAAAGAATTGGTTATCGGCTTACCCAAATTGAATTTTAAAAAAGATAGAATTTATGATGCATGCCAAATGGGTAAATAAACACAAGTCTCATTCAAATCTAAAAATATTGTTTCAACTTCTAGGCTATTAGAACTATTGCATATGGATTTATTTGGACCCACTAGAACTACTAGTCTAGGTGAAAAATGATATGGTTTGATGATTATTGATGATTTTTCTCATTTTACATGGTCTTCTTCTTAGCACATAAGGATGAAACTTTTCATATTTTTTTAAAATTTTATTGAAAAGTCACAAATGAAAAAGATTTTTTAATTCAAAATATTCGAAGTGATCATGAAACTAAATTTAAAAATCAAGATTTTAAAAAATTTTATGATAAAAAAGATATTGACCATAATTTTTCAGTACCTAAGACACCCCAACAAAATGAGATAGTAGAAAGAAAAAATAGAACTCTTGAAGAAATGGCCCGTACCATGCTTTGTGAAAGAACCTTTCAAGATATTTTTGGGCAGAAGCAATTAACACGGCATGTTACATATTAAACCATACTTTAATTAGACCAATTTTAAAGAAAACCCCTTATGAGCTTTGGAAAGAAGGAAAACCAAACATTGCATATTTTCATATTTTTGGTTGTCGATGTTTTGTTTTGAGCAATGGTAAAGAAAGACTAGAAAAATTTGATGCTAAATTCGATGAAGCAATTTTTCTTGGTTACTCCTCTTCTAGCAAAACTTTTAGAGTTTTCAACAAAAGAACTTTAATAGTAGAGGAGTCAATACATGTTGTTTTTGATAAAACTAACGATCTTCCTTCAAGAAAGAATGAAGGTATTGATGATGTAGATCCTCTTATAGAAGGGATGAAGGAGAACACTCTAAAAGACTCAACCATTCAAGATGATGAAGAACATGAAGACAAACAGGATGAGGAAGGTGAAGAACAACAAGAACAACCTCTAGGTATAAATGATCTACCCAAAGAATGGAGGTATGATCATAATCACCCCAAGAAATTAATCATTGGTGATCCTACACATGGTGTAAGAACTTGCTCTTCACTTAGAGATACATTCAATCATTTTGCTTTTGTCTCTCATCTTGAACCTAAAACCATAGATGAAGCTGAAAAAGATTATAATTGGATAAATGCAATGCAAGAAGAACTTAATCAATTTGAAAGAAATAATGTATGGATTTTAGTTTCAAAACCTAAAAATTATTTAATAATTGGCACAAAATGGGTATACAGGAATAAATTAGATGAACATGGAAATGTGATAAAAAATAAAGCGAAATTAGTTGTAAAAAATTATAATCAAAAAGAAAGAATTAATTTGATGAGACCTTTGCACCTGTTGCTAGATTAGAAGCAATTAGACTTCTACTTGCATATGCTTGCTTTATGAATTTTAAGTTATTCCAAATGG
>NC_025995.2:49613188-49725517 GCF_000442705.2 Elaeis guineensis | reverse complement strand
AATCTGCATGTATGATCGCATCATACATACATCTGTAGATCACATCTACATACAGATCAAGTTCAAAACTTGATACTTGAGTGTGGGTAGAAGGTCTCCGCATCTGACTCATAAGGACTCGAAGGATGCTTATAGCCACATAGGGTGTCCGACCTCTATGGTTGGTCCATTCGAAGTCTTGCCCTAATCGATCTTCTTGGAAATACTATTTCTCGTGAAGACCTGCTGGATGGCTGATCTTCTCCTCCCTTCGGATTTCCCAAACACCTCCAGATCTAAAGATGGAGAAAGCAGATGTGGTGGTGGAAAGATAGAAGAGAACTTTCTTCTCTCTTTATTTTTCCCTCACCAAAAAATGCTAGATCAAATCTAGGTTTTCACTCACCCAAGAGGAGGAAGAACTCCTCTATGCTCACGTGCCAAGGATGGCTGCCCAACCCCAAGACCTCATGCCCAAAACCTTAATCTCACATTGAATTTGATCTCACTTTTGTCGCACAAAGGGAGGGGTTTTTATAGATGGTGTGGAGGTTGGATGGATGAGAACAAATGTTCATCTAATCTCCAATTTAAATCAAATTCAAATTCAACCAATCCATAATTTGATCCTTATCAAGAGTGGGTGTTGAGATGAAGTGACAGAGCTTTGAGAGGCATGCAAACACACACAAATCAAAATTTGCATTGAGATATTGGCTTGCACACAAGGGTGGTCGGCGGCTAGGAGAGTCTAAGCTGTTTTGGACTTTTAGAGTTCATCCAATAAATCTCCAACCTAATCAATTTAGATTAGATCCAATTAAATAAATTGAACTCAATCCAATTAGGTTCCAAACCTGATTAAATGAGAATTTAATCAAGTTCAATTTCTGATCAAATCAGAAATCAATCACCCTTAGCAATTAGATCATCTAATAATCTAATCGGGTCAAATCAAATTGAATCCAATTCAGTTAGACTTGAACTAAATTATATTGCTCAATCAAATTAAGCTAATCAACAATTCAATTGCTGATCAATCCTTCTTTAATTCATTAACTGTTAGCTAATTGATTTATTACAACTTTTACATCAGATTAATCATCAATCGAATTGACGATTATACTTTAAAATGATTCTCAATCATTGATCAGCCACTTGATCAGACAGAAACTTTTTTTGAGTATGACCCCATAGGTTCGAATTTAAGTCGATAGTACAGAACTAACTTTCTAAACTAATTGATGTAACCATCTAGAAATGGGATCCGATGTCTGGATAGATCAAATGATTACAAAGCAACATTCAAGAACCTACTAGCGTATGACTATCGTATAATTCATCCCTTTGACCCTAATGCTCAAAGTGACCTAGGGTTTAACTGTCAATTCTGAAATAGTCAACCACATTATATCTCAACCTTTCAAATCCATCACATGGATTATCTTAATCAAGATTTTATTAAATTGAAATACAGTGATGCATTAACTCTTGAATCTAGAGGGATCAATACAATCTTGACTCATACACTAACTTAACAAGTACTTGACTGTACCCAAAAATTTTTCATCATTGAATTAAAAATTTAGATAGTCCGACATCAAAGTATAATAAGTTACTTACAAGTCATCATGGTGATCTCAGATCGAAGAGACACTTATACCTATTCTCTTTGTGAGCTACTCTTAACAGCAGAGTACTTCATAATTGATCACATTCAGTACAAATATACTCCTATATTTCACCTACATGCCATACCAGTGTCTCTACACTCTTTGGTTAAGAGAACAATCAACCCATATAGTACACAATGATCGACACTCGATATCGCTATCATCCTAGTAATAGCGTATCATTTGGTCGCAAATAAGTTTAAGAACTAAATGATAAATCTCTCCTTTAACAATTTAAAATAGTCCTAAAGACTTCATCACAACATAGCATTTCATATAGAAGATGTATAAAACTTTATAATGAAAAAATCAAATAACTTTTATTATTAAAAATTTATATACAATTATAAAATGAGCATAATCATCAATAGATTGATGATTGGCTTTGAGATACAATTCCTAACAACTTCTATTTGGACTAAAGACAATCAGTACAGTATCATATATCCATCTTCAATTTGTGATATTAAACTCCTTGACATTGAGGGCTTTAGTAAATGGATCAGTCAGGTTCTCTTTTTCATTGATCTTCTGAAGCTCAATGTCACCTCGATCCATGTTCTCCCAGATCAGATGGTAGCAGTGTAGTATATTACTTGGTGCACTGATGGGACTTTGGATCCTTCACTTGAGCAAATGGCTCTAGTGCTATCGCAGTATAACAGAATCAAACCATCGATGGAGGGTGCCACTCTGAGCTCATTGATAAACTTTTGCAACCATACAGCTTTCTTTGCAGCATCGAATGCTGTGAGATACTCCATCTCGTAAATTGAGTCAGCCATGGTGTGCTATTTAGAACTTTTTCAATAGACTACTCCACTACCAAGATAAATACAAATCCTGATATGCTCTTGCTATCATCATGATTTGACTGAAAGCTAGAGTCTATATACACCACAAATTTCAAATCAGATTCTCCACAAACGAGCCACTGGTCCTTAGTATTTTTCAAATACTTAAGGATGGTTTTCACAACCTTCTAGTGGTTCTCTTCCAAATAAGACTGATATCTGCTCACTACCCCTAGTGAGTAGGCAACATTCGACCTCATACATGTCATGGTGTACATGATGGTGAAGGAACCAGATCTAGGGTTTCAGTATTAGATCTTGAAATTTTTTCAAGATCAGACAGTGGAAGACTAAAATAAATCAAAATTTATCTTATAAAACCAGAGAATCCCTAGATCTAAGATCCTATTACATGATTATTACATGCCATTAAATCAAAAATTAAAATATAAAGAGCAAGAACTACATGCTGATCATATCAACATGTTTCTATGCTACTGAAGGAATCAGATCTAGGGTTTTAGGGTTAGATCTTGAAATTTTTTCAAGATCAAGCAGCGGAAGACTAAAATAAATCAAAATTTATCTTATAAAATCAGAGAATCCTTAGATCTAAGATCCTATTACATGATTATTACATGACATTAAATCAAAAATTAAAATATAAAGAGCAAGAACTACATGTTGATCATATCAACATATTTCTATGCTACATCTAATGTATGTAAAATATAATAGATTAGATCTATTACCTTACAAGTTAGATGTTCTAACTTTGCTGATCCGGACTTGAGGATGATGTTGTGAGCCACACATGCGTTCAGCCTCTAGGAGTCATCCACACGAGCCCACGAATCATGATCAGAAGTTCTGATCCAGGAAATCAACACAATATGCTAATACTGTGCTGATCCTTCTTCGATGGTCGATCAGATGCCTCTTTCTTCTTGATTTAAAATTTTTCACTGATGAGAAGTAGGAGAAGGAGTTTTAGATGTGAGACACTCTCAGAAAACTCACAGATGGAGGAAAAAAAGAGGTGAACTCAGCAACCCTAGAAGAAGATCCTCTTCTTCTTCTCTTTGCTTAACCCAGACACATAGTTTTTGTGTCTGTTATATCTCCAGGTCCCAACACTTTTTCTCCTTAATTTTTATATACCCCAAAGGACTCTCAATGCTCTATAATTCACAAAAATCTCAAAAAAAAAATTATCTTAAATAAAGAGATATGAAGAATCCTTGTCTAGGTATTTGAGATATGAAGAATCTTTGTCTAGGTCAAATACCTAGTCAAGAAAAATCCAAACAGGGCAAGACAAGGGGTGCCCAACTCTTGGGTGCCCCCTCCTTCTTTTTCTACCATGGACCATCAGAAAAGGGCATACAATATGTGCCATAAAAGCCATAAAAATTTCAAAAAAAATCTAGATAAAATTAGTGCCATAAGGAAAGAGTTTTGGTTTTCTAAAATTCTATCTCATAGAATTTGAAATCCAAACAAATTCCTACTTTGACTTGGTCTACAACCACATTCCATGTAAGAGAGAAAGAGTAGAAAGCTTTGGGCATGCATGAAGGCCTGAGAGAGAAGATTTTGTCACACAAAATAAGAGAGAGTGAGCGTGGGGGGCTAAGGTGGCGCAAGGTGGAATCCTAGTCTTACTAGGATTGAATCTATGACTTGTTCAATTTTGGTTTCTCAAATCAAATCAAACCAAAATTAAATCAACCTAATTAAAATAGATCTTAATCCAATTAAGAATCTAATTTAATTAGATTAAATTAGATTTAGATCTGATTTAATTTTTTAATCAAATTAAAAATTAGGTTGACCCAAGTCCTAATTGAACTAGGACTAATTTTTTTTTGCACTTGGCTTATCCAATAAACTAATTGGACTTGATCCAATCAAGCCCAAACTAAATCTAATTAAATCATATTCAATTAGACTTAATCTCAACTCATTTGCTTAATCAAATTAAATCAATTAGTAATCAAATTACTAATCGATCCTCCTGCAATACTTGCACAAGGTTAAATGTCAATCATATTGATCATTTAACCCTAGAATGATTCTTAATCGTTGATCAACCATCCGATCGGATCATGAACTCTAATGTGTGTGACATCATAGGTCTGAACCTAAATCAGTAGCATAAGAATAAATTTTTGTACCAATCGAAGTGATCATCTAGCAATGATACCCGATGGCCGGATAGGTTGAATGTGTAGAACAACATCCTTAGAACCCATGTGGATATAGTTTCCATATAAATCATCCCCTTGACCAAAATGCTCATAGGACACCTCAGAGTTCAACTGTTAACTCTGATCAGGTTGTCCACATTGTATTTCAAAAAATCAAATCCATCTGATGGATTACCCTGGCTAAGGATTTGCTAAATTGAAATACAACGACTCATTCTTCTCCAACTCTTGGAGTGGTCAATCCCATCTCTATCATATTTCAACTTCACAAGTACTTGACTATGCCCAGAAGACTTCCGTCACTAAATTAAAAATTTAGTTAGTCCAGTATCAAAGCACAGTGAGTTGCTAGCAAGTCACTCAGGCGATCTTAAGTCTATGGGACACTTATACCTATATCCCATCAGAGATATTCCCGATAGCAGAATTATTGCTCCTTGAATTGATTTTGATGATTATAAAATATTTGAGGGGGTTACTAATAATTTTGACTTGAAAAAAGATTTATTATATTTTAGGGGCAAAATCATAATTTTATCAAGTTCTGATTCGGAAGTCTCAAGAGTAAGAACAGAAGATTTGTAATCTATTGAAGGTAATTTCAATATTTTTAGATGTATATTTTGAAAAAAAATTATGTTTATATATTTGAGTCGACCCCATGAGTTGACTCATGTCAAAAAGGGCTAAATAGCACATTATTTTTAGCTGGCACACCCAATTGAGTCGACCCCATGAGTCGACTCCTGTGCATGAGTCGACCTTATGAGTCGATCTCTGTTGCTGTACAAGCCAAAGATACAGAACTGTTAGTTTCTATTCTACGCCATATGAGTCGACCCCATGAGTCGATCCCTGTGCATGAGTCGACCTTATGAGTCAACCCCTGCGACGAAAAAACTCTGCAATGGCTAGTTTTCAACTCATTTTGGCTGCATTTAATGCCCATTTAATGTGATCTAATGACTCTATTTCAGTCCAGATTACTCTCCACCATTATTTGAAGTTATAAAAGGCACTTAAAGGAGGGAATAAAAAAGGTTCTTCAAGCATTCATTTCAACCCTAAGCAAGAGCCCTCTTAAAAGTTCAAGAAGCTTTTATTTCAAGTTCACCAAACCCTCAAGAGCTCATTCAAGTCTTCAACCACCTTAAGAAAAATCAGAAGAGCTTCATTCTTATTGTGTAAAGTGTATTTAAAGTTTTATTTGCTCATTAAAAGAGCTACATCTGTATTTTCATGTGATTAACTGTTATACTCTATTTTTGAGTTGATTTTTTGTTTTGAAAGGATTTCAAAATATGAAAAGGTTGATCCGAACCTTGAATCGGATTGTATTGGATTGGTTTGTACCTGAAAAATAAGTATTCTAGCTTGAAATAGCTAGAGTCAGAGGTTCCGATGTTGTATTCGGATTGAATGCGGTTTAGTAGATTTGAATTTCCAAGTAGGAGCTTGGGGAGTGGACGTAGGTACAAGGTTGGCACTGAACCACTATAAATCTTTTTGTTTGTGTTGTGCTTACTTGCTTTCCTTTTAAATTTTCTTATCTTCTTGCATTCTTGCATCCAACTTCTACACCTTGCATAAATTTCACTCTCCACATTTATCCTATTCATTGTTAAATAATCCTCATAGTTGTAAGTTAATTTTTAAATTTTTAAAAATCTAATTCACCCCCCCTCTTAGGTTGCATAGCTGGGCAACAAATGGTATTAAAGCTCGGTGCTTTAGCTCTACTTTGATTTAACCATCAAAGAGCTAAAGATCTATGGCAACTCAAGTTGGTGCTTCACTAGCCGAGGGGCAATCCACCAACCGACCTCCACTTTTCAATGGGTCAAACTATACCTATTAGAAAGCTCGGATGAAAATTTTTATTCAAGCACTCGACTATGATATGTGGAGTATCATAGTAAATGGACCACACATACCTACTAGAATAATTGATGGTGTGGAATCAACCAAACCCGAAAAAGAATGGGATGTGGTTGATAAGAAAATAGCTCAACTAAATACTAAAACCATGAATATTTTATATTATATTTTAGATGCTAATGAATTCAATCGTATTTCAACATGCATGTCAGCTAAGAAAATGTGGGATAGATTAGAAGTAACTCATGAAGGAACTAATCAAGTGAAGGAATCAAAAATTAACATGCTTGTGCATAAATATGAACTTTTTAAAATGAAGCATGATGAATCAATAACTAAAATGTTTACTCATTTTACTGATATTATTAATGGTCTAAAAAGTTTTGGTAAGTCTTATTCTAACAGTGAACTCATGAGAAAGATTCTTAGGTCTTTACCAAGGACTTGGGAGGCCAAAGTGACCGCAATCTAAGAAGCTAAAGATCTGAATATCCTACCCTTGGAGAAGCTTCTAGGATCACTGATGACACATGAGCTAAGCATGAAACAACACCAAAAAGAAGATGTCAAAAAGAAGAGGATAATCATCCTCAAATCCACTGCTCAACCTGATGAAGAATCTGATGATATAAAAAATGAAGAGCAGGATGAAGAAATGGCCCTCATTACTAGAAAGTTTAAGAAGTTTTTGAAGAAAAAAAGACAAGGAATGAAGAAAAGGCCACCTACAAAAGGGAAACATTGCAAAAAGAAGGATAAGGAGCAACCCCTTATTTGTTATGAATGCAAGAAACTGGGACACTTTAAGTCTGAATGCCCATAACTGAAGAAGGATCCCAAGAAGTACAAGAAGAAGGCCATGATGGCTGCATGGAGTGAAAGTGATGAGTCAAGCTCTGAAGAAGAAGACTCAAATGAATAAGCCAACTTGTGCCTTATGGCACATGAAAATGAGGTAAATACTAAAACCCCTATTAACTTTATCTTTGAAGAACTTCATGAAATATTTTATGATCTAATTGATGAACTAAAGAAGCTAGGGGTAAAGAACAAAGAATTAAAATCAAAGAATCAATTTTTACTAAAAGAAAATGAGAGTATTTCAAATAAAAAATCAATCCTGCCTCAAGAAAATCTGAACTTAAAAAATAAGATTACCAAGTTAAAACCAATGGTTAAAAAGTTTACTTTAAGTTCAAATAAACTTTACATAATACTTGACAATCAAAAGATCATTTATGATAAAGTCGGTCTTGGATATAACCCTTTAAAAAAACAAAAATTTTTGAAAAATATCTTTGTAAACTCATCATACAATAAGTTTTCAAATATAACTTGCTTTAAATGTGGTAGAATAGGATACAAATCCTATTCATGTTTTTCTAACAAATCTAAAAATTTTAATGTAAAGAAAATATGGGTTCCAAAAGGAACCATTATGACTAACCAAAAAGGACCCAAAAAAATTTGGGTACCTAAAGTCAAAACTTGATTCTTATGTATAGGTGTGTCTTGCATCCTAAGGAGCAAATCGAAGATGGTATCTTGATAGCGGGTGCTCAAGATACATGACTGGTGATGAATCCCAATTCATCACACTTGATGCTAAAAATGGAGGGATGGTCACCTTTGGAGATAATGACAAAGAAAAGATCATCGGTATAGGTAACATTGGTATCACTCCCTTCAAGTATATTAAAAATATTTTATTAGTAGATGGTTTAAAATATAATTTATTAAGCATCAGTCAATTTTGTGATAAAGGATACAAAGTCATTTTTGAATCTTCAGTTTGCATTGTAACTAGTCCTATTAATGAAGGCATTAAATTTGTTGGGCATAGACATGATAATGTTTATATAGTAGATTTGAATGATTTTTCTAAAATAAATATGCAATGCCTAGTAGCCTTGAATATCAAGATTAATGAGACTAGTTGGCTTTGGCATCGTAGGCTTGACATATTAGCATGCATTCACTCTTAAAACTTATTAAAAAAGAATTGGTTATCGGCTTACCCAAATTGAATTTTAAAAAAGATAGAATTTATGATGCATGCCAAATGGGTAAATAAACACAAGTCTCATTCAAATCTAAAAATATTGTTTCAACTTCTAGGCTATTAGAACTATTGCATATGGATTTATTTGGACCCACTAGAACTACTAGTCTAGGTGAAAAATGATATGGTTTGATGATTATTGATGATTTTTCTCATTTTACATGGTCTTCTTCTTAGCACATAAGGATGAAACTTTTCATATTTTTTTAAAATTTTATTGAAAAGTCACAAATGAAAAAGATTTTTTAATTCAAAATATTCGAAGTGATCATGAAACTAAATTTAAAAATCAAGATTTTAAAAAATTTTATGATAAAAAAGATATTGACCATAATTTTTCAGTACCTAAGACACCCCAACAAAATGAGATAGTAGAAAGAAAAAATAGAACTCTTGAAGAAATGGCCCGTACCATGCTTTGTGAAAGAACCTTTCAAGATATTTTTGGGCAGAAGCAATTAACACGGCATGTTACATATTAAACCATACTTTAATTAGACCAATTTTAAAGAAAACCCCTTATGAGCTTTGGAAAGAAGGAAAACCAAACATTGCATATTTTCATATTTTTGGTTGTCGATGTTTTGTTTTGAGCAATGGTAAAGAAAGACTAGAAAAATTTGATGCTAAATTCGATGAAGCAATTTTTCTTGGTTACTCCTCTTCTAGCAAAACTTTTAGAGTTTTCAACAAAAGAACTTTAATAGTAGAGGAGTCAATACATGTTGTTTTTGATAAAACTAACGATCTTCCTTCAAGAAAGAATGAAGGTATTGATGATGTAGATCCTCTTATAGAAGGGATGAAGGAGAACACTCTAAAAGACTCAACCATTCAAGATGATGAAGAACATGAAGACAAACAGGATGAGGAAGGTGAAGAACAACAAGAACAACCTCTAGGTATAAATGATCTACCCAAAGAATGGAGGTATGATCATAATCACCCCAAGAAATTAATCATTGGTGATCCTACACATGGTGTAAGAACTTGCTCTTCACTTAGAGATACATTCAATCATTTTGCTTTTGTCTCTCATCTTGAACCTAAAACCATAGATGAAGCTGAAAAAGATTATAATTGGATAAATGCAATGCAAGAAGAACTTAATCAATTTGAAAGAAATAATGTATGGATTTTAGTTTCAAAACCTAAAAATTATTTAATAATTGGCACAAAATGGGTATACAGGAATAAATTAGATGAACATGGAAATGTGATAAAAAATAAAGCGAAATTAGTTGTAAAAAATTATAATCAAAAAGAAAGAATTAATTTTGATGAGACCTTTGCACCTGTTGCTAGATTAGAAGCAATTAGACTTCTACTTGCATATGCTTGCTTTATGAATTTTAAGTTATTCCAAATGGATGTCCAAAGTACTTTTCTAAATGGATATATTGTTGAAGAAGTTTATATAGAACAACCTTCAGATTTTGAAAATCATGCTTTTCCTAATCATATTTTTAAATTAAATAAAGCATTATATAGTTTGAAACAAGCACCTAGGACTTGGTATGAAAGGCTAAGCAAATTTCTGCTTAATAATGATTTTTCAAGAGAAAATATAGACACAACCTTTTTCATTAAAAGAAATCAAAATGATATATTAGTTATACAAATATATGTTGATGACATTATTTTTGGGTCTACTAATGAAACTCTTTGTCAAGATTTTGCTAAGCTCATGCAAGGAGAGTTCGAGATGAGCATGATGGGAGAACTTACATTCTTTCTCGGACTCCAAATCAAACAAACAAAGGAAGGAATCTCCATCATCCAAAGCAAGTACACAAGAGAACTACTCAAAAGATTTGGAATGGAGAACTCCAAAGCAATGGTACACCCATGAGCCCATCATGTAAGCTTGACAAGGATGAAGGAGCTAAAAATGTAGACTTAAAATTTTATAGAGGCATGATTGATTCTCTATTGTATTTAACTGCTAGTAGATCAGATATTATATTTAGTGTTTATCTTTGCGCTCGCTTTCAATCAAATCCGAAAAAATCTCACTTGAATGTAGTTAAAAGAATCCTTAGATATTTAAATGGTACACAAACTCTAGGACTATGATATTCTAAGGACTCATCAATTGACTTGATAGGATATTCAGATATCGATTTTGTTGGATGTAGATTAGATAGAAAAAGTATTAGTGAACTTGCCAATTTTTTGGAGTTAACTTAATCTCTTAGTTTAGCTAGAAGCAAAACTCGGTAGCACTGTCTACGACCGAGGCTGAATACATTACAGCCAGAAGTTGTTGTACTCAAATCTTATGAATTAAGCAACAACTTGAAGATTTTGGCATCAAACTCAATGAAACTCCCATAAGATGTGCTAATACCAGTGCTATAAATCTAACTAAAAATTCAATTTAGCATTCTAGATCAAAATATATTGAAATTAGGCATCATTTTATAAGAGAACATATCCAAAATAAAGATATAATTCTTGATTATGTTTGTACTAAAAAATAATTGGCTGACATCTTTACCAAGGCCTTAAGTGAAGATATATTTTATGAAATTAGGAGAGAACTAGGAATCCTTGATCCATCAGCTTAAGTATCTCTCTGATTTCAAATTCTTAATGCCAAAAATTCATTGAATCAAATCTATTGAGCTCAATTCTCATTTTTCTTAAGAGCTCAAAAGCTCAAAACTATCATTCACATGATTAATACTTGGGTAAACATCCTTCTCTCAGAGTTTCAAATTTTTTTGAAATTGTTCCATCATTTTTTTGAATTTTTTTGTGCCATGAGTTGACCCCAGGGTCGACCCTAGGGTAATCTTGTAATTTTATCAAAATCCTTCGGGCGCTCCCTTCTTATTGAGAATTTTTTCTTGAGCTGACTCAGCCCTTCGTCTTCTTCCTCCCACCGAACCAAAATCTCTCCATCTCTTCTCCCTCAAACCAAAGATTTCTCTCAAATATCTCCTCCCATCGATTTTCACTCCTCAAATCACCCGTTAAGGAACCAACTTCCTCTCCTCTCCCTTCCTCATTTGGGGCGGTTCGAGCTTGCCCTAAAATCATCCCCTCTTCTCCAAACTGGTGATTTAACTCCTCAAATCCTTATCTTTTTTCTTCCAAAATCTTTTCCTCTCTGCCTCACATTTAGTCTCCTAAGCTTCTTTCAAGTCTCTCTTGATCAAATGGCTCCCAAAATGAAGCTACCGCAAAGAAGGAAATCCGTTCGTGGGTTGGAATACAGTGTGCGCAGAAAGAGATTAGCAACCGATCCCTCTCCTGCTCCAATCCCTGCTCTAGGTCCTGCTTCAGCTTTCACTCAGTCCCCAATCAGCCCAAGCAAGGTACCTCTCTCTGACCAAAAAGTGAAACCCAAGAAAAATATTGATTTCAAGTTTTTTAAAAAAAGAAGGGTTCACTATTGGATCGAAGATTAAGTATCAAGGATGAAAATTTTACTTCTCTTTAAAGAAAAATACTTATATCAATCTAGTCAGAAAATTTTACTTAAATTTGAGCTATAGCAATGGAACAGTGAAATCTACAGTAAAAGGTATTGATGTTATTCTTGATCTAGTACATTAGGATAGATACTGCATTTGCCTTGTGAAGGCTATACCAATATGGAGCTCCCTATTAAAGAAGAAGGAATTAATGTTATCTTAGGGAGAACCTATACTGAAAGTCTAAATAAATTGGAAGCAAAAATTCTTTCTATTGAGATAAGGCTGTTACATCACTTGGTAACCAAACTGTTTGTCCCTAGGAGTGGTAGACACGACCTTCTATCTGGTAGGGACATTTGCATTATGTACCATGTGATCACCCAAACCCCCCTGAACCTTCCAGCATTGATGTTTGAGGCCATGAGGGAAACCCTGAACAGGTCCAAGGCTCACTTGCCTTTTGGTATGGCACTCACCTTAGTTTTTAAAAGGTTCGAAATCAGTTTTGAGGGGGAGGCAGTTGCTAGACTATCTCATTCTGACACCATCAACTGCCACACACTGCATCGCATGGGTTTCTCTAAGACTGATGGCAGTTGGACAAAGGGTGTTAAGGAGAGAGCGGAGGATAGAGCAGAGGAGAAGGGACCATCTTCACCTCTTCGTGATCATAGAACATCCCTAGATATTCAGTTCATATCTGATCACGAGGCTGGTCCTTCAGAGTCTGTGAGGAGGCATGCTTCAGTTTCACAGTCAGAGAGCAGGGCACATCCTTCAGAGTTCAAACTAGCAGATGATCAGATTGAGATGATGTCCCATCGTGTTGCCTCCATTCTATCTCAGCAGTTTGCCACTTCAGTCTTTGCTCAGAGATCGACATCCCAAGGTGACTCAGATCAGACTCTGATCCCTCACATTTTTACTATTTTTTAGATGCTCACTGCTCAGTCGGTACGTATTGAGCAGCTTGAGGGATATATTTTGAGATTGACAGGCAGAGTATTAGATTTGCAGGGGTAAGTATTAGCTTTAGCCCATCTCCAGCCTCATGAGGACATCACAGAGGTCTCAGACCTATCTGCAGAGGTGGCTAGACTTTGAGGAGTTTTAGAGAGTGGCTTTGACTTTATGAGGAGAGAGATCAGGGGCTCCAGTGAGAATGCTTCTACTTAGTTCAGTGTCCTAATGCAGTCTGTATCGAGAGCCTTGGATCTTTTGGACACCATCAGATTTTTTCTTATTGCACAGTCCGTAGCTTCTCAGGCTCCAAGATCCTCTCACCCCTCTACTCATGCTGGTATCTCTACCCGTGGTCGAGGCAGACGTGGTCGAGGTCGTGCCCGTGGACTCGATCCTACATCTCCTCACCCTATCTTTGATTCTTTAGATTCTGATCCCTCTAGCCATTACATCTATTAGATCTAGATTAGTTAGTCTTTTATGTCTAGGATCTATCTTATGGGCCTTGTATTTATTGGCTAATTAACTCTTGGATAGTTTCTATCCATGACTTTTGTATTTTGAGTTGACTCATGTGTATTATGATACCTTTTGTATTCAGTTACTTTTGAATATATATATATATATATATATATATATATATATGTGTGTGTGTGTGTGTGTGTGTGTGTGTGCGCGCGCGCGCGCGCGCACACTTTGACTTTCAATGAATGTCTATGAATGTGAGCAAATTGAATTATTTTAATTATGAGATATGAAAAATAACTCATATTAGTGCTGAGAAATACTATAAATTGCAATATCTTCTAGATGAGCAAGTTGATATATCCTTTATGTTTGCTATGTTGAGGGGGAGTAGAGAAATAAGCAATCAAAGAAGAGGGCTAAAGAAGTAAAATATGGTATCAAAAAGGGAGAGTAAAGAAAATATGTCTTTTTTGTCATCTTTCTTTTCTTTTCTCTATCCTTAAAATCCCTTAAGATCTTAATTGATGCTATCAAAAAGGAGGAGTAAAGAAAATATATCCTTTTTGTCATCTCTCTTTTTTTTTCTCTATCCTTAAAATCCCTTAAGATCTTAATTGATGCTATCAAAAAAGGAGGAGTAAAAAAAATTTATCCTTTCAAGATCCTTTAAAAGGAGGAGTAGAAAATCTTAATTGATGCTGTCAAAAAGGGAGAGTAGAGAATCAAAATCGAATTTGAGCAATAAGCAATAAAGAAATGAGCAATAAGCAATAAAGAAATTAGTAATAAGCAAAATTGTTAAGCAAATGTGTCAAAGAACCAAAATCGTCAGCTCTTTTTTTATCTAATTTTCAAAGCAAATAAACTTATAAGCAAATTTTAAATTGTAAAAAATCAAAATTAAATTTGAGCAATAAGTAATAAAGAAATGAGCAATAAGCAATAAAGAAATTAGTAATAAGCAAAATTATTAAGCAAATATGTCAAAGAACCAAAATCATCAGCTCTTTTTTTATCTAATTTTCAAAGCAAATGAACTTATAAGTAAATTTTAAATTGATCTTCAAACTGCTTATGATGTATTTCGTTCAAATACTTGACTATGATATTGAAGTGATGCATCTTCATAAATTTAAAATTCATGTTCAATGCTTTATATATGCTTTTGCTCAAGTATTTTGTCATCATCAAAAAGGGAGAGATTGTTGCTCCTTGAATTGATTTTGATGATTACAAAGTATTTGAGGGGGTTACTAATGATTTTGGCTTGAAAAAAGATTTATTATATTTCAGGGGTAAAATCATAATTTTATCAAGTTCTGATTCGGAAGTCTCAAGAGCAAGAACAGAAGATTTATAATCTATTGAAGGTAATTTCAATATTTTTAGATGTGTATTTTGAAAAAAAATTATATTTATATATTTGAATCAATCTCATGAGTCGACTCATGTCAAAAGGGGCTGAACGGCATGTTATTTTTAGCTGGCACACCCAATTGAGTCGACCTCATAAGTCAACCCCTGTGCATGAGTCAACCTCTGTTGCTGTGTAAGCCAAAGATACAGAATTGTCAGTTTCTGTTCTATGCCATATGAGTCGACCCCATGAGTCGACCCCTGTGCATGAGTCAACCCTATGAGTCGACTCCTGCGATGGAAAAACTCCACAATGACTAGTTTTCAGCTCATTTTGGCTGCATTTAATGTCCATTTAATGTGCTCTAATGGCTCTATTTCAGTCCAGATTACTCTTCACCATTATTTGAAGTTATAAAAGATACTTAAAGGAGGGAATAAAAAAGATTTTGAAAAGGTTCTTCAAGCATTCATTTCAACCCTAAGCAAAAGCCCTCTTAAAAGTTCAAGAGCTTTTATTTCAAGTTCACCAACCCCTCAAGAGCTCATTTAAGTCTTCAACCACCTTGAAAAAAATCAGAAGAGCTTCATTCTTATTGTGTAAAGTATATTTAAAGCTTTATTTGCTTATTAAAGAAGCTACATCTGTATTTTCATGTAATTAACTGTTATACTCTATTTTTGAGTTGATTTTTTATTTTTGAAGGGTTTCAAAATGTGGGAAGGTTGATCCGAACCTTGAATCGGATTATATTGGATTGGTTTGTATCCAAAAAAAAAGTATTCTAGCTTGAAATAGCTAGAGTCGGAGGTTCCAACGTTGTATTCGGGTTGAATACGATTTAGTGGATTTGAATTCTCAAGTAGAAGCTTGGGGAGTGGATGTAGGTGCAAAGTTGGCACCGAACCACTATAAATCTTTTTATTTGTGTTGTCCTTACTTGCTCTCCTTTTAAATTTTTTTATCTTCTTGCATTCTTGCATCCAACTTCTATACCTTGCATAAATTTTACTCTCCATATTTATCCTGCTCATTGTTAAATAATCCTCATAGTTGTAAGTTAATTTTTAAATTTTTAAAAATTCAATTCTCCCTCCCTCTTGGGTTGCATAGTTGGGCAACAAGAATATTCTGAAGTTGGTCACGTTCAATGATGATGTACCCTTACATCTCACCTGTATGCCATACCAATGTCTCCACACTCCTTGGTTAAGAGGACAACCAACCCATATGGCCTACAGCGACCTATGCTCGATAGAAGCTGTCGTCTTTATTAACAGCCTATCATTTGATCATGAACAATTTTAAGGACTACTCAATAAATCCTCTCTTTATCAAACCTAAATAGTCCTAAGGACTTTATCACAATAATGGAGTTCATTAGAAAATAAAAATTTATGATGAAAATATCAAAAATATATTTTATTTATTAACAAATCAATTACAATACAAGGTTGCTCAACCATCAACAGATTGATGATTGGCTTTTGAGATATATTTTCCAACATCTCTCACTTATCCTAAAGCCACTCGGCATAGTATCTAATACCCATCTTCGACTTGTGGTTGTCGAACTCCTTTATCGCAAGGGCTTTAGTGAAGGGGTCGGCTAGGTTCTCCTTTCCGTCGATCTTCTGAAGGTCGACGTCACCTCGATCCATGATCTCCCAGACCAGATGGAAGCGGTGCAAAATGTGCTTTGTCTACTGGTGTACTTTGGATTTTTTCGCCTGAGCTATGGCACCAGTGCTGTCGCAGTAGAGCAGGACGGTACCATCGAAGGAGATTGCTACTCCGAGCTCAGTGATGAATTTTCTCAGCCACAAAGCTTCCTTTGCAGCATCCGATGCTGCGATGTACTCCGCCTCACAAACAGAGTCTGCCACAGTATGCTGCTTGGAACTCTTCCAGCAGATGGTTCCACCATTCAAAGGAAAGATATAACCCGACATGCTTCTACTGTCATCATGGTCAGATTGAAAGCTAGAGTCTGTGAACCCCACAAGTTTCAGATCTGACTCGCCATAAACCAACCATTGATCCTTAGTATTTCTCAAATACTTAAGGATGACTTTAACCACTTTTCAGTGGTTTTCTCCAGGATCAGATTGGTATCTACTCACTACTCCTAATGAGTATGCCACATCTGGCCTTGTACATGTCACAGCGTACATGATAGATCTCATGATCGAAGCATATGGGACACTACTCATACGCTCTCTCTCTTCAGGAGTTGTCGGACAATCCTTCTTAGAGAGAGAAATCCCATGGCCTGTCGGTAGATAGCCCTTCTTGGAATTCTCTATGCTAAACCTCTTCAGTATAGTGTCTATATACGTTGACTGGGATAATCCAAGCATCCCTTTTGATCTATCCCTATAGATCTTCATCCCTAAGATGTAGGATACTTCACCCAAGTCCTTCATGGAGAACTGTGATGACAACCAAACTTTTATTTTCTGTAATGCGGGGATGTCATTTTCGATTAAGAGAATGTCATCCACGTACAAGACAAAGAATACCACAACTGGACCATTTGCCCATTTATAGATGCAGAGCTCTTCTCCGTTCTTGACGAAGCCATACATTTTGATCACCTTATCAAAATGCATGTTCTAACTCTAAGAAGCTTACTTCAATCCATAAATGGATCTCTGAAGCTTGCACACTTTCGATTCATCTGTGGATGTAAACCCCTCAGGTTGTATCATATACACCTCTTCGGTCAGCTCTCCATTCAGAAAAGTTATCCTTACATCCATCTACCAGATCTTATAATCCAGATGGGCAGCTATTGCAAGCATTATCTGAATGTATTTCAGCATTGCCACAGGGGAGAACATCTCGTTATAGTCAATACCATAATGTTGACGATACCTCTTGGCAATCAGACGGACTTTATAGGTCTCCACCTTTTTGTCTACGCTCCTCTTCCTTTTGAAGACCCATTTACACCCAATGGGTTTAACCCCTTCAGGTGGGTCAACCAATGTCCATACATCATTGACCTTCATGGGCTCCATTTCAGATTTCATGGCTTCAAGCCATTTCTCAAAATTAGGTCTTTACATTGCATCCATATAGGTGATTGGATCTCATCGTTCTCATCGAGTTCGATGGGATCACCGTTTCGGACCAAAAAATCATAATATCTGTCCGGCTAATGCAATACTCTACTGAATCGCCTTAATGGTGCAGGTACATTGGGCTTCGGATCTAATCTAATCAAATCCAACTCAGGTTCAGCTATTGGTGTCAGTCCTTCTACCTATTGAACTTCATCAAGTTCAACCTTAGAGGCAACGGTTCCTTCACCAAGGAACTCTTTTTCTAAAAAGATTGTCTTAAGACTGACGAATACCTTTTAATGTGTGTGACCTCATAGGTCTGAACCTAAGTCAGTAGCATATGAATAAATTTTTGTACCAATCGAAGTGACCATCTAGCAATGGTACCCGATGGTCAGATAGGTCGAATGTGTAGAACAACATCCTTAGAACCCATACGGATATAGTTTCTATATAATTCATCCCCTTGACCAAAATGCTCATAGGACACCTCAGAGTTCAACTGTCAACTCTGATCAGCTTATCCATATTGTATTTTAAAATATCAAATC
This sequence comes from Elaeis guineensis, assembly GCF_000442705.2. NCBI lineage: Eukaryota > Viridiplantae > Streptophyta > Magnoliopsida > Arecales > Arecaceae > Elaeis > Elaeis guineensis. The sequence continues at coordinate 49,707,089 of NC_025995.2, read as the reverse complement.
CATCTGATGGATTACCCTGGCCAAAGTTTTGCTAAATTGAAATACAGTGACTCATTCTTCTCCAACTCTTGGAGTGGTTAATCCCATCTCGATCACACTTCGACTTCACAAGTACTTGACTGTGCCCAGAAGTCTTCCATCATTGAATTAAAAATTTAGTTAGTCTAGTATCAAAGTACAGTGAGTTGCTTGCAAGTCACTGAGGCGATCTCAGGTCTAAGGGACACTTATACCTATATCCCATCAGAGACATTCTCGATAGCAGAATGCTTTGCTGTTGGTCACGTTCAATGATGATGTACTCTTACATCTCACCTGTATGCCATACCAGTATCTCCACACTTCTTGATTAAGAGGATAACCTATCCATATGGCCTATAGCGACCTATGCTCGATAGAAGCTGTCGTCCTTATTAACAGCCTATCATTTGATCATGAATAGTTTTAAGGACTACTCGATAAATCCTCTCTTTATCGAACCTAAATAGTCCTAAGAACTTCATCACAACAACAGAGTTCATTAGATGATAAAAACTTATGATGAAAATATCAAAAATATATTTTATTTATTAATAAATCAATTACAATACAAGGTTGCTCAACCATCAACAAGTTGATGATTGACTTTTGGGACATATTTCCCAATAGATGGATCCCACTATCGAAGCATATGAAATTCTACTTATACGCTCTCTTTCTTGAGGGGTTGTTGAACAATTTCTCTTTGAAAGAGAAATTTTATGGCCTATCAAAAAATAGTCTTTCTTGAAATTTTCTGTGCTGAATCGCTTCAGCATAGTATCGATATACGTGGACTGAGATAGTCCAAGCAACCTCTTTGATCTATCTCTATAGATCTTCATCCCGAGGATATAGGATGTTTCTCTCAAGTCCTTCATGAAGAAATGAGATGACAGCCAAACCTTTATTCTCTGTAATGTAAAGATGTCATTTTTGATTAAAAGAATGTCATTCACATATAAAACAAGAAATACAACTACAGAACTATTTACCCACTTGTAGAGGCAGAATTCTTCTCTGTTCCTAATGAAACTTTACATTCTGATCACCTTATCAAAATGCATGTTCCAACTCTTGGATATTTGCTTCAATCCATAAATGGATCTCTAAAGCTTACACACCTTAGACTCATCTATGGATGTGAAATTTTTAAGTTGTATCATATACACCTCTTCTTCCAACTCTCCATTTAAGAAAGTTATTTTCTCATCCATTTGTTAGATTTCATAATTCAAATATGCTGCTATCACAAGCATAATTCGAATGGATTTGAGCATTACCATAGAAAAAAAAATCTCATCACAGTCAATATCATAACATTGACGATACCTCTTGATAACCAAATAGACTTTATGGATCTCCACCTTTCTTTCTGTGCCCCTCTTCTTCTTGAAGATCCACTTATACCCTATGAGTTTTATCCCTTCAAGTGAGTCAATTAATGTCCATACATCATTGACCTTCATAGGCTCCATTTCGGATTTCATGGCTTCAAGCCACTTATCGGAGTCAGATCTCTGCATTGCATCCATATAGGTGATCGGATCCTCATTATTCTCATTGAGTTTAATAGGATCGCCAACTCAGACCAAGAAACCATAGTATTTATCTGACTGATGCGGTACTCTACTCGATCTCCTTAATGGTGCATCTACAAAGGGCTTAGAGTTTGATCCGATCAAATCCTATTCTGTAAGTTCACTAGATTGTGTCGGTTCATCTACCTATCGAACTTCATCAAGTTCAACCTTTGAGGCATGAGTTTTTTCATCAAGAAACTCCTTTTCTAGAAAGATTGCCTTAAGGCTAATGAACACCTTTTGTTCATTAGAAAGATAGAAATAATATCCCTTAGTTTCTTTTGGATATCTTATTAAAATATACTTGTTAGACTTAAGTCCGTGCTTGTCTGTTATTAAATGCTTGATATAAGTTAGATACTCCCAGACCCTAAGATGTGAGAGAACTGACTTGCACCTTGTCCATATCTCATATGGTGTTTTGCTCACAGACTTACTCGAAACTCTATTAAGTACATAGCAAGCCTACTCAAATGCATATCCCCAAAAGGAGATTGACAGACTAGCAAAATCCATCATGTACCAAACCATGTCCAACAGAATCGATTTCTCCTTTCAAACACACCATTATACTGTGGCATCCCAAAAGGGGACATTGCAAGAGAATCCCATATGTCAAAAAATCATTGAAGAGGTATTCGACCCTTCGATCAGACTGATGAGTTTTAATAATCTTTTCAGTTTGTTTCTCTATCTCATTATAGAATCGTTTGAATATTTCAAATGATTCTGACTTATATTTCATCAAGTAGACATATCCATACCTAGATAGGTCATCTGTAAACAAAATAAAATAGTGATATCTATCTCTGGCACTTGTGTTCATGGATCCGCATACATTAGTATGTATTAAACTTAGAACATCACTGGCTCATTCACCTTTTTTAGTAAAATGTGACTTAGTCATCTTTCCAAGAAAACAAGACTCATAGGTAGGCAATGATTCGTAATCATCAACTTCGAAGATTTTCTTTTGGATCAACCTGTTCATCCTGTTCTTATTAATATGATCTAGCCAACAATGCCAAAGGTAGGCATCCGTGACATCATCTATCCTACGATGTTTATTTGACATGTACATTATACTAGGCCATGATATAATATAAATATTATTATTTAATTATCCATTCATTAGAGTAACACCATTCAAAATGATATTATAAGAACTTTTTTTTATTAAAATCTCATAATTTTTTTTGGCCAAAAAGTCTACAGAAATTACATTCAATAGAAATGAAAGACAAAAGTGATAATCACTAAGAACAATGACATGAGAATTGAATATAAGCTTGATAATTTTTAAAGCTAGAACTGGAACTGATCTTCCATCTCCAACATTCAGGAATCTCTCATTGTCCTCAAATCTCCTACTGATCTAAAGTCCCTGCAATGAATTGCAAATGTTAATAGGCCTATCGGTATCTAATATCTAGATCATAGTATCACAAATAGAGAAGTTGTAAGGTGTTATCATATAACTATCTTGCCCAGCAACTGCTTGCTTTTTCTTATTCAACCTGTTTGGATCAAGGAATGCTTCATATTGAGGACAATTCCTCTTTCAATGATCCTGCTTATCACACTAGAAGTACTCTACCTGACTCTGATCGGACTTAGACTTGGACTTCTTGATCTAACCCCCAGCATGCTGCACCTTTTTATTTTTATTTTTCTTCTTCCCTTTCTTAAAGGAATGATGCCCCACCGAGGATCCTCCCACTACATTCATCGTGAAGATGATCCCTCAGCAGAACGGTGTTGCAGAGAGGATGAACCAGACACTAATGGAGAAGATCAAGAGTTTGAGGCTACAAGTATCACTGCCTAAGTCTTTTTGAGGTGATGCTCTAAACTTTTGCTTATTTTTTTGTGAACAGATCTTAAAAGAAAACTGACAGGCGCATAGTATGTATTTTTAAATTTTTTATGTAGCAGAAATATGAGATTAAATAATTTAATCTACAACACATACTTAAGATCTAATTTTAACACCTACCTTAGGATCTATAACATGTCACATATGCATACAAAGATCTGTAAATAAAATATGCATGTATGATTGCATCATACATGCATTTGTAGATCACATCTACATATAGATCAAGTTCAGAACTTGATCCTGAGCACGGGTAGAAGGTCTCCATGTCTGAATCACAAGGACTCAAAGGATGATCACTGCCACACAGGGTGTCCGACCTCTATGGTTGGTCCACTCAAAGTTCGACACTGATCGATCTCCTCGGGAATGCTAGTTCGTGCGAAGATCTGTTGAATGGCTGATCTTCTCCTCTCTTCGAATTTCTCAAACTCCTCTAGATCTGAAGATGAAGAAGGAGGATGTGGTGGTGAAAAATATTAGAAATTATGTCCTAAAATCAATCATGTGACGATTGAGTTCATCCTTGTATATGAATTATTGATTATTGAATAATAGTTATTCTGATATTTTTTCATCACAAAGTCACATCTTCCTTGAACTCTTGTACTATGATGAAGTTCCTAGAACTATGCTAGTGTACGATAAAGATAGGATTTATCGTATAGTTCTTAAACAAGTTTGCGATCAAATGATACATCATTACGGGATGATGACGTTAATCGAGTGAAGGTCGTTGTATGCCATATGGATTGGTTATCCTCTTAACTAAGGAGTGTGGTGACACTGGTATGACATACAGGTGAGATGTAAAGGTACATCATCACTGAACAAGTGACTAACCTGCTGAGTATTCTGCTGTCAAGAGCTACTCGTGAAACACATGGGTATAAATGCCCTTCAGACCTAAGATCACCATAGTGACTTGCAAGCAACTCACTGTGCTTTGGTGCCGAACTACCTGGATTTTTAATACAGTGATGGAAAGCTACTAGGTACAGTCAAGTACTTGCAAAGTCTGTGTGTGGATCAAGATGGGATTGACCCCTCTAGATTATTGAAGTTGATGAATTACTGTATTTCAATTTAGTAAAGCCTTGACCAGGATAATCCATGAGATAGATTTGAAAGGTTGAAATACAATGTGGATGAAGCAATCTCGGTTGATAGTTAACCTGAGACCATCCTAGAGCATCCAGGGTCAAAAGGATGAATTATGCAGTAACTATGAGTATGAATTCTAAAATATTCTTTTCTGATAATTCAACCTATCTGAACATCGAAAATCATTGCTAGATGGTATCTCGATTAGTGCAGAAATTGATTCATATGCTACCGGCTTAGTGTTTGAACCTATGGAGTCATGCACACAAGTCAAACAAAGTAGGAAGAAATTGATCTATGTTTATATGTCCAATCTGAAAGTACTTGACTTGATTGAACATATAAGCTAACTTGATTGAGAATTGAGTTATGGATCAAATGAGATTGAAGAGTTGACTATGTCTAGCTAGCACTACACATGAGGTTCAGGTTCAATATCGAGAATAAATAATTTCTATCTATGATCCATGGAATATATGAAAGATTGGATTTAAGTACTAATTAATTTTAGATTAGATCTAAATTAATTATACTTAAATAGGTCCAAAATCTAAGTTAGACTTGGTATAAAAAATCCTAAAGAGTTTAGGATTGATAGCCTTTCAAAATTATTTCGAACCGACTTCGAATCAGACTCGAATCGGATCTATTTTGGATGAGATATGAGTATTCCTACTTGCACTGAAAATACCCACTCATGAAGTATGACCAAAAATTAATTTGGTGCTTATTTGGGCATCCCACATAGGCATGGGAGTGGGTGCAAAGTGGATGCCATAAGTGATGGCAATTATATCTCATGTATGCATCCTTCTTTCATGAGAATTGGACCAATTCAAATCATATTTGAAAAAAGAGTCCTCCTCTCATTAGGTCATGAGAATCATCTATAAATAGAGAAGATCTATACTTATGGATAAAAGAAGAGAATAGAATAGCAAACAAATCAAGTTGAGAGAAAAGAAAAAGATAGAGAGACAGGCATGTGAAGAGAAGGTCCTTCATCTTCTACATCTCTCCCTTTGTTGCCGCCTCCTCTCCTTGGGTGTAGTTCCTTCTTAGGCATCCCATCTATTGGTGTGAGGTGTCACATCATCACATCTCATCCCTCGATTGATTGAGTTACGAAGCCAATTGGATTGGAGTTCATCCTGCTTTCCTACGACGTCTGACGTGCATACGAAGTAGAGGGTCTGCATATCTAGACCTCCATGAAGATTTATATCAGATAATTTAAGATTTGATCCCTGGTTCTACTATGATTTAGGTAAGGATTTGATCCTTAAATAAGTAAAATATTAGAGAAAATTTTTAGATGCAACCTAGACATTCTGGAGGGAAACTGTTTCCTTTCCTTCAACTGATATCAAAGCAGGTTTGAAATATATGTATGCAAAATAAAATTTTTTATGATTATTTACATGCGATATAATTAAAATGTTTTATATGATATTAAATCTCATTTAAATCTATTTATATTTTTGATCTAATTTTGATTGGATTAGAGGTGCCTAATCAATGGTTGATTGAGGTTGTTATAAATCTGTTATAATAGAATTCTACTGTTACTGAATTTTTGATGAAAAATAATATGAATTAAAAAATTATTTTAAATTTATTTTTACAAAATTTTAATTTTTTTATTTTTTTTATGAAGTGAGAATTATCTCAGATTTAAATTAGATCTATTTTGATGGATATTTAGATCTGAATTCTATCATAATTCAGTACTGCATGAAAATAGATTTTATCAAAAATTAATTCCTTATGCATTCATATTTGTATCTAATTATTTTTTTATTTGATATCAAATCTAAAATTAATATTTTATAATCAGTATAAGATAAGTTTTAGATTTGATATGATGTATATGATACATCAAATCTAATTGGATTAAATGAAGAACATAATTGATGAGATTAAGGATATGTTCATGACATAAAATAGTTTTGTCAATAATTGTATGTTGATGTAATTATATATGAAATTAAATTTTAGATCTTAGTAGCCTAGTACTTAAATTGATGAGATCACCAGACCATCCGATCATAAGAGATTGAAGAGATTAATCTCTCTTTTGCCTATTCGATGGATTCTCTTATGACGTGTGGGGATGTCGTTGTGATCCAGTTTCATGAAGAAAAAAAATAAATAGATTTTTATGTATTATTTTGATCATAAATATATTTAGATTAGATCTAAAGTGATTTATGATTCATTATAATAGGATAAAATTTAGATATAAAATTATTTTAGATCTAAATTACATGTTACATATGATGTATTTGGTATTGATCTAAAAGTTATCATGATACATGAGATATATGAATGAAGTTTAGATCATACCTATGTATGTTTAATTGTTAAACATATTATGAAAATTTATTTTCATGTATTAAAACATATAGTATGCTTCACTTGAAACCCTTGTAGAATAGTTCTACAAACTGAAACATACATTTCACACACTTAATTTTGAATTAAGTTTGAATGATCTAGAATTAAAAATTGAAGATCATTAAGTCACCACATAATATGATGAGCAAAGGGTTAGCATGAATCAGGTCCTTTTAATGGGTTAAACCTAGGGTTTGGAACACATATGGACCAAGTAGAGAACTTAATTAAATCTAATCAAGTATTGAATTAGATTAGATCAGTATTTCTCTAAATCAATCTCAATAGTTGAAGTTTGATCAAATCCATATGTTTGACCCTAATAAATGGACCATGATCATGGCTTCGTGGTTGAGCCCAAATCTTCTGGTGTGCCAAATCGAAATTAATTAAACAGTATGTGTCTAAGGTAAGTTTGGCAGATTCAATCAAGTGGATTTTAATTGAGAGCTATTCACCTAGATGCATTAACGGTGAGTTAAGGGCAGGTCCCTCCCATTGATCTCACTTATCTGGCTAACATGATAGATTATATTTTGATTAGATCACTAGTCGATTGGTGCAGACCCATGCCATTAAGGTGAATCAGTGTGACTGATTTAGGTATCTTTAGACCAGCTTATGTTTAATCCTTTAAATGACTTGGTGAAGTCAGTGGAAGGATTTACAGCTTGCAGGTCGACTTCTTCTCTTATTCTCAGATCAATGAAATCAAATCTTCTAAATTATTTGGTCCATAAAGTGATAAAGTTATGAAATAACTTGATCATTGCCTTCCATTAAGGTGTGTGATAATGAGTCCAATATTTCAAATAGGCATTGGAGGCACCACACGCCTGGTGTCTATTACGTATTGGAATTATCATTCATCATATAACCATCATGATGTACCTTCAGATCAATGCTCAGGTTGGTCAAGGCACACTCGGACCTGGATATCCATTTGTTGGATGCACTTGATATATCATGTTAATGGTTGGACCTAACTAGGATTTTCAGTGGAGGTGCCACATGCCTGCTGAAGGGATGTCTGGGGCAAAATCTAATGCTAGAAGTTATTTGGAGAAACAATTGGTTAAGAACCTACCCATGGATGCACTAGGGTTAGCCGAGCCACACTCGGGTCTGAATGCAGTCCGTGTCAATTCTAGTACCCACTAAGGAATTAATGTAATTTCTCGAGTTGGAGGTAGAGGCTATCAATTCACAAAAAATAGTGGGAGGACCTTTAGACTAAAGTCCATATCTTCAATATTAAAAGAATAATTCATATACTAATAGGCTAATATTTTCTCCTTTCAGTTATGGCCAACACACTATCCCTCCATTCGCTGTTGGACAGCGACAAGCTCATCGGATCCAACTTCGATAGCTGGTATCGAAAGTTGAAGATTGTGTTGAAGTATGAGAGGATTTTGTATGTCCTTATGGATCAGGCACCTGAAGAACCTATAGTCAATGCTCCTCGTGCTGCGAGAGATACTTACATGAAGTGGCTCAATGATCGCATGACTGTGCATTGTGTGATGAGGGCAAGTATGAACGATGAACTTAGTCGTAGGTTCGAGGATGCGTAGCCTGAGGAGATGATTTAAATATTGAATGAGTCCTTCGGCACCCTTGAGAATGCGGAGAGACATAAAACCTCCTGTGCAGTATTCAATGCCCGTATGCGAGAGGGAGCTTCAGTCATCGATCATGTATTATACATAATTGAGCAGATTGAATGCCTTATCAAACTTGGCTTTTCATTGCACGAACAGTTAGGCAAGATGCTATCCTCAACTCGCTACAGAAATCTTACCTACCTTTTCTCAATCATTATAGAATGACGAAGCCTGCAGTAAACTACCATGGTTTGTTAGGGTTATTACAGTCTTTTGAGAAGGATCACCAGCTCCAAAAGGAGCCAGTGAATTTAGTGGGAGGTTCATCTGTAGGACGTCGATCCTCTAGGAGAGGAAAGAAGAACAAGGTGTAAAAATCTCATGCCGTCGATCCCAAACAAAGCAAACCATCAAAAGTTGACCAAAGCCAGGTAGAGTGCTTCTTCTGTAAGAAGTTGGGTCATTGAAAAAGAAATTATCCTGCTTATATAGCCACCCTTGACCTAAACAGGTCTAAGAACAAGAGGCAAGTGGTTGCTTCACAAGGTATTTATATGATAACACCTTGTAATTTCTCTGTTTGTGATACTACTACCTAGGTATTGGATATCGAAAGTTCTATTAATATATGCAATTCGTTGCAGGGACTGCAGGTAAGTAGAAAATTTTGAGAGGGCGAGCGGTTCCTTAATATTAGAGATGGAAGCTTTGTTTCAGTTCTGGACTTGAAAACTTTGCAGCTTGTCTTCGAGTCCAGTAGTGTCATGTTAGATGATTGCCATTATTATCCCTCGCTTATGATGAATGTCATCTCTGTAGGTCTTTTGGCCAAACATGGTTACAAATTTATAATAAAAGATGATTTTTGTGATATCATTATGAATGATACTACAACTATGCATGGATAATTAAAATATGGCATATACATAATATCACGACCTGTTAGTGTAATGTACATACCTAGTAAATACCCCAAAATAGATAATGTCAGCAAATCCTACCTTTGACATTGTAGGTTTGGTCATGTGAACAAGTATAGGATTAACAGGTTGATCAAGGAATGTATCCTTGAGATAGATGATTGTGAATCATTGCCTACTTGTGAATCTTGTCTACTTGGTAAGATGACTAAGTCACCTTTTAAAGGAAAAGGTGAAAGAGCCAGTGATGTCCTAGGTCTAATACATACCGATATATGTGGGCCTATGAACATAAATACCAGAGGAGGATACTACTACTTCATTACGTTTACAGATGACCTATCGAGGTATGGGTATATCTATCTTATGAAGCATAAGTCAGAATCATTTGAAATGTTCAAACGATTCCGTGCTGAAGTAGAGAAATAAATTAAAAAAAGTATTAAGATCCTTCGGTCATATCGAGGAGGTGAATACCTCACCAATGAGTTTCTAACATATCTGGAAGAGAATAAGATTCTTTCATAATGGACCCCTCCTGAAACATCATAACATAATGGTATGTCCGAAAGAAGGAATCGAATCTTGTTAGACATGGTCCGATCTATGATGGACTTTTTTCAATCTGTCAATATCCTTTTGAGGATATGTTCTAGAGACTGCTTGCTATATTTTGAATAAGGTGCCCAGCAAGTCTGTTGATAAAACTCCATATGAGATATGAATTGGACGTAAGCTAGTGCTTTCATATCTTAGGGTCTGGGGGTGTCCAGCTTATGTCAAGCATTTAAAGATAGATAAGCTTGGACCGAAGTCTGATAGATGCTTGTTCGTAGGATATCCAAAGGAAACTAAAGGGTACTACTATCTCGCTACAGAACAAAAGGTGTTTGTCAGTAGTCAGACAGTCTTTTTAGAAAAAGAGTTCATTGGTGAAGGAGCTAATGCCTGTAAAATTGATTTTGATGAAGTTCATAAGGAGGAAGGACCGACACATACAGAATTAGGTTCGATTGGTGAATCAAATTCGGAGCCAGTAGAGGCACCATTAAGAAGATTCAATAGAGTACCGCATCAACCAGATAGATACTATGATTTCCTGATCTAGAATGGTGATCGTATTGAACTTGATGAGAATGATGAGGATCCGATCACCTATATGGAGGCCATGCAAATGCTCGATTCCCAAAAATAGTTTGAGGTCATGAAGTTCGAGATGGAGTCCATGGAGATCAATAGTGTCTGGACACTAGTTGATCCACCCGAAGGGATAAAACCCATAGGGTGTAAATAGATTTTTAAGAGAAAAAGAAGAGCGGACGGAAAGGTAGAGACCTATAAAGCTCATCTAGTTGCTAAGGGTTACCATCAGCATTATGGTATTGACTATGATGAGATATTCTCTCCTGTGGTAATGCTCAAGTCCATCCGGATTATGCTTGTTGTCGCTGCACACATAGATTATGAGATCTGACAGATGGATGTTAAAACTGCTTTTCTTAATGGAGAGCTGGAAGAAGAGGTGTATATGATACAACCTGAAGGGTTCACATCCACAGATGAGTCGAAAGTGTGCAAGCTGAAAAGGTCAATTTATGGACTTAAGCAAGCATCGAGGAGTTGAAACATGCATTTTGATAAAGTAATCAAAATGTATGACTTCGTTAGGAATGGAGAAGAGCCTTGCATCTACAAATAGGCTTTCGATTTTATGATTATTTTTTTTGTGCTTTATGTGATGACATACTGTTACTAGAAAATGACATCCCAATTTTGCAGAGTGTGAAGCTATGGTTATCATCATAGTTCTCCATGAAGGACTTGGGAGAAGCATCTTACATCTTAGGGATGAAGATCTATAGGGATAGATCTAGAAGGTTGCTTGGATTATCCCAATCCACATACATTGACACCTTCTTGAAGCGGTTCAACATGGATAATTTCAAGAAAGGCTATCTTTCGATAGGCCATGGAATTACTCTTTCCAAAAAGGATTATCTGACAACTCTTGAGGAGAGAGAGTGTATGAGTAGAATATCATATGTTTCGACAGTGGGATCTATCATGTATGCTATAACATGTATGAGGTTGGATATGGCCTATTCACTAGGGGTAGTGAGTAGGTACCAATCAGATCCAAATGAGAAGCATTGGAAGATTGCAAAAGTAATTCTTAAGTATTTAAAAAATATTAAAGACTAATGGCTTATCTATGGAGACTCTGATCTGAATCTTATGGGATATACTGATTCCAATTTTTAATCAGATTGTGATGACAGCAAAAGCGTGTCGGGCTACGTATTTATCTTGAATGGAGGAGCTGTTTGCTGAAAAAATTTCAAGCAATATACTGTGGCCGATTCTATATGCGAAGCAGAATACATTGCTGCATCGGATGCTGCAAAGGAGGAGGTGTGGTTGCGAAAGTTCATATCGAGATGGGAGTTGTACCTTTCATTGATGGTCCTGTCTTGCTATATTGTGACAGCTCCAGTGCCATAGCTCAGACGAAAGAACCTAAGTCGCACCATCGCACTAAACATGTTCTGTGTCGCTATCACCTAGTGCGAGAGATCATGAATCAAGGTAATGTCGAGCTTCAGAAGATCGACAGAAAGAAAAACCTAGCCGACCACTTCACTAAAGCTCTCGGGATCAAAGAGTTCGATGACTTCAAATAGAAGATGGGTATAAGATACTGCCCCGACTGGCTTTAGTCCAAGTGAGACTTATTGAGAATTATGTTCTAAAACCAATCGTGTGATGATTGAGTTCATCCTTGTATATAAATTATTGATTATTGAATAATAGTTATTTTAAAATTTTTTCATCACAAAGTGGCATCTTCCTTCAACTCTTGTACTGTGATGAAGTCTCTAGAACTACGCTAGTGTACAATAAAGAGAAGATTTATCGTATAGTTCTTAAACAAGTTCATGACCAAATGATACGTCATTATGGGATGATGATGTTAATCGAGTGAAGGTCGTCGTGTGCCATATGGGTTGGTTGTCCTCTTAATCAAGGAGTGTGGTGACACTAATATGGCATACAGGTGAAATGTAAGAGTACATCATTACTGAACAAGTAACTCACCTGCTGAGCGTTCTACTGTCAAGAGCTACTCATGAAACACATGGGTATAAATATCTTTCAGATCTGAGATCACCATAGTGACTTGCAAGCAACTCACTATGCTTTGGTGTCAAACTACCTGAATTTTTAATGTAGTGATGGAAGGCTACTAGGTACAGTCACGTACTTGCAAAGTCTGTGTGTGGATCAAGATGGGATTGATCCCTCCAGATTATTGAAGTTGATGTATCACTGTATTTCAATTTAGTAAAGCCTTAGCTAGAGTAATCCATGAGATGAATTTGAAAGGTTGAAATACAATGTGGATGAAGTAATCTCGATTGATAGTTAACCTGAGACCATCCTAGAGCATCCAGGGTCAAAAGGATGAATTATGCGATAACCAAGAGTATGGATTCTGGAATATTCTTTTACGATAATTCGATCTATCTGAATGTCGGAAATTATTACTAGATGGTATCTCGATTAGTGCAGGAATTGGTTCCTGTGCTACCGACTTAGTGTTTGAACCTATGAAGTCACACACACAAGTCAGACAAAGTAGGAAGGAATTGACCTATGTTTATATGTCCAATCTGGAAGTACTTGACTTGATTGAACATATAAGCTAACTTGATTGAGAATTAAGTTATGGGCCAAATAGGATTGAAGAGTTGACTATGTCTAGCTAGCACTACACATGAGGTTCAGGTTCAATCTCGAGGATGAACAATTTCTATCTATGATCCATGAAACATATGAAAGATTGGATTTAAGTACTAATTAATTTCAGATTAGATCTGAATTAATTAGAGTTAAATAGGTCTAAAATTCAAGTTAGACTTGGTATAAAAAGTCTTAAAGAGTTTAGGATTGACAGTTTTTTAAAATTATTTCGAACCAGCTTCGAATCGGACTTGAATCAGACCTATTTTGGATGAAATATGAGTATTCCTACTTGCACTGAGAATACCCACTCATGAAGCATGACCAAAAATTATTTGGTGCTTATTTGGGGCATCTCAAGTGGGTGTGGGAGTGGGTGCAAAGTGGATGTCATAAGTGATGGCAATTATATCTCATGTAGGCATCCTTCTTTCATGAGTATTGGACCAATTCAAATCAGATTTGAATAAAGAGTCCTCCTCTCATTGGGTCATGAGAATTATCTATAAATAGAGAGGGTCTCTAACTATGGATAAAAGAAAAGAATAGAATAGCAAACAAATCAAATTGAGAGAAGGAAAAAAGATAGAGAGACAGGTGTGTGAAGAAAGAGGTCCTTCATCTTCTACATCTCTCCCTTTGTTGCCGCCTCCTCTCCTTGGGCGTGGATCCTTCTTGGGCATCCCACCTATTGGTGTGAGGTGTCACATCATCACATCTCATCTCTCGATTGATTGAGTTGCAAAGTCAATTGGATTGGAGTTCATCCTGCTTTCCTGTGATGTCTGACGTGCATGCGAAGTAGAGGGTCTGCATATCCAGACCTCCATGAAGATTTATAGCAGATAATTTGGGATTTGATCCTTAATTTTACTGTGATTCAGGTAAGAATTTGATCTTTAAACAAGTAGAATATTAGAAAAAAATTTTAGATGCAACCTGGACATTCTGGAGGGAAACTGTATCCTTCCCTTCAGAAAAGATAGAAGAGAACTTTCTTCTCTCTTTATTTTTCCCTCACCAAAAACCCCTAGATCAGATCTAGGTATTCGCTCACCCAAGAGGAGGAAGAACTCCTCTATGCTCACACGCCAAAGATGGCCGCCCAACCCCAAGACCTTATGCCCAAAACCCTAATCTCACATTGAATTTCATCTCACTTTTGTTGCACAAAAGGGAGGGGTTTTTATAGAGAGCGCGAAGGTTGGATGGATGAGAACAAATTCTCATCTAATCTCCAATTCGAATCAAATTCGAATTCAACCAATCCACCTTTTGATCCTTATTAAGATTGGGCATTAAGATGAGGTGACAGAGCTTTGAGAGGCATGCAAACACTCATGCAAATCTGAATTTACATTGAGATATTGGCATGTGCACAAGGGTGGTCGACGGCTAGGAGAGTCCAAGCTGTTTTGGACTCTTAGGTTTTATCTAATAAGTCTCCAACCTAATCAAATTAAGTTAGACCCAATTGAATAACTTGAATCCAATCCAATTAGGTTTCAAACCTAATTAAATCAAAATTTAATCAAACTCAATTTTTGATCAAATCAGAAATCAATCACCCTTAGTAATTAGATCATCTCATAACCTAATCGAATCAAATCAAATTAAATCTAATTCAATTAGACTTAAATCAAATTATATTGCTTAGTCAAATTGAGCTAATCAATAATCCAATTACTGACCAATCCTCCTTTAATTCACTAACTATTAGCGAATTGATTTATTGTAACTTTTGCATCAGGTTAATCATCAATCGAATTGATGATTATACTTTAGAACGATTCTTAATCATTGATCAGCCACTTCATCAGATAGAAACATCTTTTGAGTGTGACTGCATAGGCTCGAACCTAAGCCAGTAGTATAGGAATAACTTTCTAAACTAATCAATTTAACCATCTAGCAATGGGATCCAACATCTGGATAGGTCAAATGATTACAAAGCAACATTCAAGAACCTACTAGCATATGGTTACCATAAAATTCATTCCTTTGACCCTGATGCTCAAGATGACCTAGGGTTTAACTGTCAATCTTGAAATAATCAACCACATTGTATCTCAACCTTTCAAATCTATTACATGGATCACCTTGGCCAAAGTTTTACTAAATTGAAATATAGTGATGCATTAACTCCTGAATTCGAAGGGATCAATCCCATTTTGACTCACACACTGACTTAACAAATACTTGACTACATTCAGAAATCATGCATCACTGAATTAAAAATTCAGATTGTATGACACCAAAATATAGTGAGTTGCTTGCAAGTCACTATGGTGATCTCAGATCGAAGGGACACTTATACCCATACCCTTCACGAGCTGCTCTTGACAGTGGAGTGCTTCACAGTTTGTCACATTCAGTACTAATATATTTATATATTTCATCTGTATGCCATACCAATATCTTCACACTCCTTAGTTAAGAGGATAATCAATCCATATGGCACACAACGACCTACACTCGATATCGCTATCATCCTAGTAATAGCATATCATTTGGTCGTAAACAAATTTAAAGACTAAATGATAAATTCTCTTTTATCAATTTAAAATAGTTCTAAGGACTTCATCACAATATAGAAGTTCATATAAAAGATGTACCAAACTTTATGATGAAAAACTCAAATAATTTTTATTATTAAAAATTTATATACAATTATAAAATGAGCACAACCGTCAACAAGCTGACGATTGGCTTTGGGATATAATTGCCAACAAGTCTTCCCATAGAAAATTAAATGGAGAACTTCTAGAGGCAGTCTGGAGTGGGAAGAAGGTGGAACTTTTCCACTGAAGGTGTTCGATGGCCCAGCTTATACTTTGGTGGAGGAAGTCGAAAGGAGCAAGTTAAACCTAAAGTCACAAAAGATGATTTTCATCAGATTTTCATAAGGTGTGGAGGGTTATTTGCTGTGGGATCCATATTTTCAGAATGTGCCATCAGTAAAAATATGGTTTTTGATGAGAAGAATATCTTGAAGAAGCCAAGAGGTGCTAATGAAGTTGAAAAGTCAGTGTAGGACAGCATTGGGCAGCACTCACATACAGATGATTTGCCTTCGACTTCAACCTTGAGTTATGTTCAGTTTGAAATGGAGGTGGGTAGACATGGTCATACATCTATAGAGGATTAGAGAGGAGAGAAATCTATCTAAGAGGAGCTACAGAGGTAGCCACAGGCAGCAGACTTGCAAGATGGCACAAGAGGAGTAGCACTGCACAAGCCAAAATGCACTATTCGTAAGCTGGTGTGATATGGCATTGATGAGACTATTTCTTATGCTCTCATCACTGTCAATGGAGATCCAGAGATCTTTAAGAAGGTCATGGAGAGTTCGATCGGGAGTCATGAATGCAGACCATGATGGAGGAGATGGAGTCTCTCAGGAAGAATCGGACATGGCAGTTGGAGAATCTATCAGAAGATGCTCGACCCATTGGCTCCAAATGGGTTTTCACCAGAAAGAAGGTATCTTTAGAGCAAGGTGGAGTGAGGTATAAGGCTAGGTTGGTAGCCAAATATACTCACAGGAAGAAGAAATCGATTATTCAAAGATTTTCTCTCCAGTTGTCAGGCATACGTCTATCAGGGTACTGTTGAGCATAGTAGCTACTTAGGATCTGGAGCTAGAGCAGATGGATGTCAAAATAATGTTCCTTTATGAAAACTTGGAGGAGAGCATTTATATGGAATAGCCATAGGGGTTCAGGGAGCCTTGGTCAGAGGGAGAGGTTTGTTTGTTGAAGAAGTCGCTATATGGATTGAAGTAGTCTCTGAGACAGTGGTGCAAGCAATTCAATGCCTACGTGAGGAGCATTAGCCTTTCTAGGTGTGATCATGATCCATGTATATATGTCAGATCTCTAGAGGATGGATCTTGGATATACTTTTGTATATAGAGATATGCTGATAGCATGCAAGAGTAAAGAAGTTGTGCAGGAGTTGAAGGCAGCTTTATCTTGAGAGTTTGAGATGAAGGACTTGGGGCCTGTAAGGAAGATCATGTTAGAATTTGAGGTTTGGAGCATGCATGCATGTTTTAATATTTTATTTTCTAAACATCATAATAGAATATAAGATTAAAATATTTTTAATCTGAATCATGTATGCATAAAAATATAAAACCATAAAGATCTAGTTTATGTGCTAAAATTGACATATGCTGAAATTCAGATTGTGATCAAATCGCATACCTGTTTTGCAATCCTTTTCTTCAAATCTAGATCTAGAAGGAAAGAGATTTTTTTCGAGTGGTACAAGTATCTGACCTCTATGAGTATCCACTCGGGATCAGTTTGGAACAGCCCTCTTCTAGTTGAATTTACTTTTTTAAGAAAATTCAGCCTGCTGAATCTTAATGAAATCTGGATCGCGATCAATACTTAATCTCTTTTCTTGATCTTCTTTTTCTCCTCTTCTCTTGCCTTTCTCCCTTGCTTGTGCTACCACCAAACATCAAGAACCAGCAAAGGAGGGGATGCCCAACAGCTTGGGCGTGGAAGAAATTGGGATGCCCCGAAAGGGAGGGGTGTTGGGACGTCCAAGGGAAAAGGAGAAGGGAGAGGAAGAGAGGGCATGGGCGATCTCCAAAGGTGAGCGTGGGTTGCTGGTTGGATGCTCTAGGGACTTTAGGAGAGGTCCTTTTAAATAGGCAAAAGAATTGAATCCTATTCAATCTCATAATACAAGTCCTACTTGCATTAGGTTTCCTAATAACTTAAGTTATTTAACTTCCATTAGGAATCCTTTTAGGTGCCAACTCTTGGAGCCCTTACACCTACTAATTCACACCCTCTTTTGCATCCAAGGAATGCCCCATATGAAATTAAAAGGCTCTCTAATCATGGGACATGCCCAACTTGATCAAATCAAGGTGGTGCCTCATAAAACTATCAAGAAAATTAATTAGGGACTTGCACCCTTAATTTATTTGATCCAAAATTTTAGACATCCAACAATTGAAGTTCAATAAATCTTATTTATTTAAGTAATTAGTAAGTAATTAAGTTTGAATTATTTTATCAAATAAGAAATCCAAATGAAAAGAGAAAATTGGGTCCAACCATGTGCTAGTAAGGTTATCTTGAACCCAATCGAATTTCTCTAAACCCAATTGACACTTTATAAGCTCAATTGCTTATTCCAAACCTAATCTCTTTGTTGTATGACCTCAAAGGTTTAATTTTATCTGGTAGTGAGATATACAATGATCTCTATCAAAGTATCATTGAAACTCTTTTCAATGGGTTGGAATAATTTCACTCTAACTCATCAAAGATTGTCGATCCAAAATAATCCTAGTGAGCTCTCATAATCCACTAATGACACCTAACAGTATGTAGTGGCAACCCAGTAGAACTGAAATAAACCTCTAGATATAGTTAATGTGTGATTCAGTCTTTCTATCATGAGTTCCAACTAAATGGCAGGTCATGAAAAATCATCAAATCTTTACATCAGTCATATGATAGATTTGATCAGCTCAAGTCCAATTATAATTTCTATGAAAACTTCTTTCCATCTATCACACTACTGTAGCCATAGATTCTCGGACTTAACTTCTCAAATCTCATAGAACTACTCTTCTCTATCAAGATCAATAGATTCCATCTTGATGCGCACCCTACTCCTGTAGTGGATCAACTGTCGTCAACATCCACTACAAGGGCTCATTAAGACCCATGTTTATATGTTAGTCAAACTCCAACAGCCTCACTATGAGCAGTAGTACCATCTTAGATCAAAAAATTAGTCACACAACTATAGCATCAAGATAATCACTGACTATTGAATAGAAATCCAAGTGATCTCTCGTATGGTCACGCTCAATACTAGTTGTTCTCTAACAACTACCTGTACTCATCGTGCAGTGTCTCTACACTGTAGATCAGAGACTCATCTATCTCGAAAGAAGTAATCTGTGCACTGGTTTATCCAAATTAATCACCATCCTCATGATGATTCTATGATCAAAAGCATTTAGGAATTAAATACATGTCTCTAATTCTCAATTCTTTAAGAATATGTATCGAAAGCTAATTCCATGGATGATTCAAGAACACATCATACTTGAATAAAATATAAACTTGCCCTTTTATTGATCATATCAATATATTAAGTATAAAATTGTATCCTAAATTTATTACAATGTATCAGTCATATTGGCTTCTAGGACATACATCTAACAATCTCTCACTTGAACTAAAGCCAATTGGCCACTAATCTAAATCCCATCTTCTCAAGGTGGACTTTCATTTTTTGTTGGCTCAACTGCTTTGTCAGTGGGTCTACCACATTGTCTGCAGAGTCTACTCTTCACACCTACACATATTTCTTTTCGAGGTAGTTGTGTATGATATGATACCGTTGTTCAATGTGCTTTGATTTTTGATAAGACCTCGGCTCCTTAGCAAATGCTATGGCTCCATTGTTGTCGCAGTAAAGTGGTATGGCATTTGATATCATAACTCTAAATTTCGCGACGAACTTCTTGAACCAGAAGCCTTCTTTTGTAGCATCCGAAACAACGACATACTCAGCCTCTGTGGTGAATCCGCTATGATAGGTTGCTTAGAACTCTTCCAATTAACTATGCCACCATTACAAATGAACACATATCCTGACGTAGACTTTTTATCATCAGGATCAGACATGAAGTCTGAGTCAGTATATCCCTCGACACGTAACTCAGAATCTCCTTCAAAGATCAAGAATAAATCCTTAGTCCTTCTTAAGTACTTAAGCATGTTCTTCACAGCTATCCAGTGCTTCTCATCTGGATTCGACTGATACCTGCTCGTGACACTCACAACAAGGACAATATCAAGTCGAATACATAGCATGGCATACATGAGGCTCTCTATGGCTGAGGCATAAGGAATCCTACTCATGCGCTGAACTTTCTCAGATGTGGTCGGACATATCATCTTGGAAAGATTAATACCATGCCTAAGAGGCAAAAGTCCTCTTTTAGAGTTTTTTATGCTAAACCTCTTCAGCATCTTCTCTATGTACAACTTTTGTGACAGGCCTAGTATCCGTTTAGATCTATCCCTATAGACTTTTATTTTGAGAATATAGGATGCTTCCCCTAGGTCTTTCATGGAGAATTCTTTAGACAACCATCTTTTGACCGTGGTTAGCATGGGAATATCATTTCCAATAAGGAGGATATCATCCACATATAATATGAAGAATGTTATTGCGCTCTCACTAATCCTTTTATATACACATGGTTCCTCTTCATTTTTGATGAAATCAAATGATTTGATCGTCTCATCAAAATGATGATTCCAACTCTGAGAAGCTTGCTTTAATCCATATATGGACCTTTGCAGCTCGCAAACTTTGTGATCACCATCACCAGATGTGAAACCCATAGGCTGCTCCATATGAATATCTTTCTAAAGATATCCATTTAGGAAAGCAGTTTTTACATCTACCTGTTAGATTTCATAATCATAGTAAGCTGTAACAGCAAGCAAAGTATGGATGGATTTCAGCATAGCTATGAACAAGAAGATTTCCTGATAGTCAATACCCTCGTGCTGATTATAATCTTCAGTCAGCACCTATTTTTCTTTTGTAGATCCATTCACACCCAATGGGTACAATACCCTTAGGCAGATCCACTAAGATTCACACTTAATTCAAGTGCGTCGAGTCAATTTTTGACTTCATTGCATCTAACCATTTTTCGAAATCGATGTCAGACATCACCTCGTCAAAGGTATTAGAATCATCACCATGACCCCTATCTTTCATAAGAAATATTTTCTTTACTTCCTCTATAAGCATACCCATGTATCTTTCAGGAGCTCGGGAGACCCTACTAGATCTACGAGGTGGTTGAGGAATGTATACTACTGGCTCATGAATAACGGGTTTTTGAGGATCTATAGCTCTTTGCTCTTTAGAGACCTTCTCTTCGAGCTCAACTAACCTTCAACTGCTACCATTCTGGATAAACTATTTTTCTAGAAATATGATATTTTAACTCACAATCACATAGTGATCTTGTGAAAAGTAGAAGTAGTATCCGATAGATTCTTTTAAATACCCTATAAATCGAGCTATTACAAATCTATCCTCTAGTTTATCAGCCATCTGTCTCTTGACATAGGCCGGATATTTTCAAGTCTTAAGATAACCTAGACTCGACTTCTTACTGTATCATATCTCATATAGTGTGGTAGAAACAGACTTTGATAGAATCTTATTCAATAGGTGAATGGCGGTTAATAAGGCATATCCCCAAAGATATAAGGGTAGATCAGTGAAGCTCATCATGGATCTGACCATATCTAATAGGGTCATATTTCTCCTTTCGGATATCCTGTTGAGCTGAGGTGTTCTGAGAGGAGTCCATTGAGAGACTATGCCATTATCCTTAAGATATCCTAGAAATTTTTGACTAAGGTATTCACTCCCTCGATCAGATCAAAGAACCTTAACGGATTTACCTGTTTATTTTTCTACTTTATGTCTAAATTCTTTGAACTTTTCAAAGGCTTTAACTTGTGTTTCATCAGATACACATACCCATACCTAGACAGATCATCAGTAAAGGTAATAAAGTAGGCATAACCATTCTTGGCTTGCACATCAAATGCCCCACACACATCGGTGTGTACCAGGGCATGAACTCAGTGGCCCTTTCTTCATATCCTACAAAGGGTAACTAGGTTATTTTTTCTTGAAGACAAGATTCACAAGCTAGATACGACTCTGGGTTAAGAGAGTCAAGGATCCCATCTTTTTTTAATTTGTTTATCCTGTCCTCTCCAATATGACCTAGTCTGTGATGCCACAAGTACTTCTGGTTAATTTCATCTCTAGATCTTTTTTGACCTACGGCACTTACTATTTGCTTGTTTACATTCACATTCACATCAATATACATAAAAGATCTCATGTAATCAATTTATTTCATAAATAAATAGAATAAAAATTTTTATTGAAACTAATTTTAAAACTTTCCTATGCTAGCACAGACATGAAAATCAAATTCTGACTAGCTACAGGAATATAATAACAATCTTTCAAATCTAATCTAAAATCAGAAGGTAATCAAAGAGGATAAGTGCCAACGGCCTCTGCAGTAATTTTTGCTCCATTGCCGACCCAAAGGATCATGTCACCTTCCCTCAACCTCCAACTTTCTATCAGACCTTGCATTATATGAGCACTCGAGCCAGAGTCTAATATCCAATTAAAAGTAGAAGAAATCATAAGGTTAGATTTAATTACGAGCATGCCTTCCAAAGGTTTATTATCTTTTTTGATCTTTAGGCTCTCCAGGTATAGTGGACAGTTCCTTCTCCAATAGCCTTCAATATAACAGTGGAAATACTTTTTCTTTGCTTCAACCTTCTTAGAAACTTTCATCTTTGGCCTGTTCTCCTTCTGCTTCTTAGTGGATTTAACTTTTTCTTCCTAATAGACTTTCTCTTGGAAGAAGTCTGCTCTACAGTGAGAACAGTGCTCCTTGAACTCTTCAAGGTTTCTTTTGTAGTGACTAACATATTGACCAGTTTGAGTAAAGTACAATCGAGTTTGTTGATATAAAAATTTATAATAAATTAACTATATAAACTTGTAAGGGACTGAAGGATCAAATCCATATGCAATTCTTTTTGCATTTCAAGCCCGAGCTTTCCAAGCCCCTCAATATCCTTGATCACTGTCATACAGTGCTCATGGACAGACTGTCCTTTGTGCATCTTCAAGTTGAAGAGTCTCTTGGATACTTCGAAGTATGCAGTATGGCTCTGTTCACCATACAACTCTTGTAGGTGAGTTATCATAGCCCTAATAGTGGGTATATGCTCATGCTGGCTTTGCAAATCGTTTGATATAGATGCCCGTATATAGCATATGACCCGACTATCTTCATCCATCACTTTTCATAAGCAGCCCTTTGCTTAGTAGTAGGACGGTTTGGTAGCACTATGAGTTTCTGATCGAGTACATGTCCTAGTTTTTCTGAAGTCAGGACAATCTTGAGATTTTTGAGCCAGTCTTTGTAATTTGTACCGATCAAACGATTAGTTTCAAGGATGCGGGCTAGAAAATTTGAGGCTGACATTGTTTAACTATGAGAGTAGAGATTCAAGTTAGACTTTTGTACTTAATGTTGTATTTACTTCTAGAGACTTTAAGATGTAAACAATGACTCTCATTAATTTTTTGGATCCCTCCACTCTTTGGAAAGAAAATAAAAATCCTAACATGACAAAAGATTCTTAGTGGGTGCTACGGTCCCACCGATGCCATTCACCTCACCTAACAGTTATTGGTAATATGTACATCGATGCGTAGGCAACTCTTTGTCCAGATGCTTCTCTAAGCATGTTGCAACAATTTGGTCTCTAAGTCATGTGGACTCACCTAATAGTTATTACCCATACTCCTTAGTTAAACCCGACCCACCGTTCATAAGTAGGTGCAAGACCGTCATTGGGTTCCTCACCTAACAGTTATTAGGTCCAACTCCATCCTTACCCTAGAGCAACTCTTTGCTAATAGAGTGGTTGCATATTCCCGATGCAACTGAACCACTATGATCAGTCGAGAACAATCAATGTCGGTGCACGCCCGCACATCTACAACAGTGGAAGATCTATGGACTTAATATTTATGGAGAGATTTAGGTTTAGGTGTCATCTAATCAGTCATCATATGATCGATTTAATTGACATGGGCTAAACCAAACTGCTAAACAACCTTATTCAAGACCCAATCTTTCAAATTGACCAGATAAGTGGAGATCGATGAGGGTCCCCCCGTTGCTTTCCTTAAATATCAATAAATTAGCCAGATAAGCGAATGAAATCAATTAAATAACCATGTCTCAATTACTTATCTTAGACATCAATAGGTCAATTGATCCTAATAGGTTAGCTCAAACAAATCAGGCTCAAACCATCGAGCCAAATTAGATCCTTAGATTAATCGATTCTAAATATGGGACTCAATCGATTCGATCAACAATAATTGCATGATCATTTAACTTAATTGATTTAATTTTAATCAATACTTGACTTGATTCGATCAATTACTTAACGAATAAGACCCATATGATTCAAATCAAAAATCTTAGATGTAATCCTATTATATGACTTAATTTTGATTTCTCATGATCAAAACCCTCATGCGCAAACACAAATTTTAGATTCTAAAATTAAATTTTAGATATAAATTCTTTGCATGAAAGTAAGTTTAAAATCATAAAAATATTTTTTAGATTTAACATACAAACATATATCACATATATGTATGTAAAATTTAGATCTATAATATGATATCATATATCTCATATACTAATCATAGATCATATTAAAAGCAACTTTATGACCTAAACATGCAATCACATATCTCATATATGAATCATAAATTAGATCAAATAAAATTTCAAATTTATGCATGCATCTACATATCATGTGAACATGAACTAGAAACCACTCTAGATCAAAATTTAGATCTATGCATGCTTTTACATATCAACTATATGTTCTAAAATCAAATCTAAATTAAATTTTAGATTCAAAGATTTATCTATACATCTCATGTATCAAGAAAAATTAGATTTTAAAACTCTTTCTAAAACATATATGTCAATTTTCAGCATATGAAACCCGTGGCTCTGATATCACTATTAGAATTTGAGGTTTGGGACATGCATGTATGTTTCAATATTTTATTTTTTAAACACCATAGTAAAATATAAAATTAAAATATTTTTAATCTAAATTATGCATGCATTAAAGTTATAAAACCACAAGGATCTAGTTTATGTACTGAAATTGACATGTGCTGAAATTCAAATTGTGATCAAATCGCATACTAGTTTCGCAATCTTTTTCTTCAAATATGAATCTGAAAGAGAAAAAAAAAATTTAGCTATATAAGTATCCAACCTCTACAGGTATCCACTCAGGATCAGTCTGGAACAGTCCTCTTCTAGTTGAATTTTTTTCTCTAAGAAAATTTAGCCTACTGAATCTTAATGAAGCCTGGATCGCGATCAATATTTGATCTTTTTTCTTGATCTTCTTCTTCTCTTCTTCTCTTGCCTTTTTTCCTTGCTTGTGCTACTACTACCAAAACTATGAACCAGCAAAGGAGGGGATGCCTAACAGCTTGGGCATGGAAGAAATTGAAATGCCCCAAAAGGAAGGGGTGTTGGGACGTCCAAGGGAGAAGGAGAAGGGAAAGGAAGAGAGGGCATGGGGGGTCTCCAAAGATGGGTGTGGGCTGCTGGTTGGATGCTTTAGAGATCTTAGAAGAGGTTTCTTTAAATAGGCAAAAGGATTGAATCATATTCAATCTCATAATACAAGTCCTACTTGTATTAAGTTTCATAATAACTTAAGTTATTCAACTTTTATTAGGAATCCTTTTAGGTGCCAACTCTTAGAGCTCTTGCACCCACTAATTCACATCTTTTTTTGCACCCAAGAGATGTCCTATATGAAATCAAAAGATCCTCTAATCATGGGACATGCCCAACTTGATCAAATCAAGGTGGCGTCCCATAAAAACCATCAAGAAAATTAATTAGGAACTTACACCCTTAATTTATTTGATCCAAAACTTTAGACACCCAACAACTGGAGTCTAATAAGTATTATTTATTTAGTTTATTAGTAGATAATTAAGTTTAAATTATCTTATCAAATAAAAAATCTAAACAAAAAGAGAAAATTGGGTCCAACCATGTGCTAGCAAGGTTATCTTGAACCTAATCGAGTTTCTCTAAACCCAATTGACACTTCATAAGATTAATTGCTTATTCCAAGCCTAATATCTTTATTGTGTGACTCCATAGGTTCAATCCTATTTGGTAGTGAAATATACAATGATCTCTATCAAAGTATCATTGAAATTCTTTTCATTGGGTCAGAATAATTTCACTCTAACTCATCAAAGATTATCGATCCAAAATAACCTTAGTGAGCTCTCACAATCTACCAGTGATACCTAGCAGTATATAGTGACAACTCAGTAGAATTGAAATAAACCTCTAGGTGTAGTTAACATGTGATTCAGTCCCTTTATCATGAGTCCCGACTAGATGACAGGTCATGAAATAATCGTCAAACCTTTATATCAGTCATATGATAGATTTGATCAGCTCAAGTCCAATTATGATTTATATGAAAACTCTTTTTCATTTATCATACTACTGTGGCCACAGATTCTCAGACTTAGCTTCTCAAATCTCATATGAATACTCCTCTCTATCAAGATCAATAGATCCTATCTTGATACGTACCCTACTTCTATAGTGGACCAACTGTCGCCAACATCCATATAAGGGCTCATTGAGATCCATATTTATATGTCAGTCAAACTCCAGCAGCCTCACTATGAGTAATAGTATCATCTCAGGTCAAAAGATCAGTCACACAACTACAGCATCGAGACAATCACCAATGAATGAATAGAAATTTAAGTGATCTCTCGTATAGTCATGCTTAGTACTAGTTATTTTCTAACAACTATCCGCACTTATCATCCAGTGTCTCTACACTGTAGAATAAAGACTCATCTATCCTAAAGCAAGCGATTTGTGCGTCGGTCTATCCGGATCGATCACCATTCTCATGATGATTCTATGATCGAAAGTATTTAGGAATTAAATATATATCTCTAATTCTCCACTCTTTGAAAATATGTATCGAAAGTTAATTTCATGGATGATTCAAGGACACATCATACTTGAATGAAATATAAACTTGCCCTTTTATTGATCATATCAATGTATTAAGTACAAAATTATGTCTTAAATTTATTACAATGTGTCGGCCATATTGGCTTCTAGGACATACATCTAACAGATCTTAGGTATGGAGATAATCAAAAATAAAACTAAGGAGCTACTACATCTATCTCAGGGAGGCTATATAAAGAAGGTCTTAGAGAGATTTGGGATAAAGAAGCCAAACTGACGGAGCTACCACTTACCGGGCATGTCAAACTCTCAAAGACTATATCACCACAGACTAAGATGAAGGTTTAGAAGATGGAGAGAGTTCTATATACCTTTGGCGTGGAGAGCATTATGTACTCCATGGTGTGTTGTAGGCCAAATTTAGCCCATGCAGTGAGTCAGATGAGCAAGTTTATGACAAAGTCTGACAGGGAGCACTGGCGAGCATTGAAGGGTATCTTCATATACTTAATGGGTTCAGCTGGAGTTGGCATCTGCTACGAATAATGTGGAGGTGTTGAGGGACACTCTGACATGTCCAAAGAGACTCGAGAGCAAATAGAGGGATTTGTGAATGCAGATTTTGATGGAGATGTGGACACTCAACGTTCAACGATAGGTTTTGTATTCAACCTATATGGAGGTCTAGTCTCTTGGAGATCTTACTTACAGCCCATAATTGCCTTATCCACCACCAAAGTAGAGTATATTGGCATCACAGAGATAGCAAAGGAGGCCTTATGGTTGAAGGACTTGGCACTGGAGATGGGCTTCCCACAGGAGACTATCAGGGTATATTATGACAGCCAGAGTGCTTTGTTGCTCGTACAGAACTCTGTTTATCATGCAAAGACAAAACACATAGACATCAGGTACCATAGGATCAGAGAGCTTGTGGAGAATGGTGAGGTGGAGCTGGTAAAGGTTCACATCAAGAAAAATCTAACTAATGCACTTATGAAGATACTTCCATGAGATAGCTTTTGTTGTTGTGTGGCACTAATGGGTATGATGGATAGGACTGAGTTCACGAAGACTTAGGAGCCCCAAGATGGAGATTGTGAGCTCAAGTATAGTGCTTCCAAGCCTTAAGATAAAAGAAAAGAGGCCAAGGGATCATGGGAGCGAGCCATTAGAAGAATCGCTTCAACCAGTAGAGGAGTCGACTTGGTTCTGAGATGAGTCGATTTAGATCCTGATGAGTCGACTTGGTCTCAGTCCAAATCAACTCGATCTCAAAGGGTCAGCCAGACAGGGAGTGGTGTTTCAGTGGCACACAAGTGGAACACTGTTGAGTGAACTCAATACCAATTCGAGTTGACTCTTCCATTTGGGTCTAGAATCAGGTTTGGTCCTAGGTGACCTAAGGCCTTAGTTTGTGAGGTCTTAAGGGACTAATCTATGGATTGGACTAGGTTTAAGTCCAATAGATGTGTGCATGTGAGACATGGGTGTACATGGACTCGGAGAGTGCATCACATTGGGTTAGTCATGAGAGTTTTTTAGGTTGGATCATATTGACCCTGTATATATACATATTGTTTATATGTATCTAATTGATTTGAACTGAATACAAGCCACTTTCTTCCTAATTTTCTCTATCTTCCTCACTCTCCTTCTCTTCCTTGTGCCCTAGGGCTTTCTAGGGTTTGATAGATCCACCGTCAATAATTTCCTTGGACCCTTGTTGCGGGTTCTGCAATCAAGTCACGACAAGGGAAGAACTCAACATAGTGCCTCTCTTTCCTCTTGGTCAACCAAATAGAGAGAGAATCTCAGAGAATTAAGGACTTAGGGAGTCCACTTTGATTGAATTTCAAATTAGGTTCAATTCGAATCTAATCTGAGCCTGATTCGATTCAAATTCAAAAAGACTGTCAATCTGGATCTAATTAAGATTGTAATCTAATTCCAACTTGGATAATTAGACCCAATTAGCCTTAAATTAAGTCAAACCCAACTAAATTAAATCTGATTTAAATTAATTAGGACTTGATCCATAATTCAATTAGGCCCAATTACATTACAATGTTGGATTCTGATGGCACAGCAGAAGGATTAGGTGTTTAAAATTTTCATAAAAAATACTTGATGCATTGAAAATCCTAATGCCCAAAAACTCTTGACTATATCAATCAAAGTATAATAAAATAAATTTAGATCAGAAGAATACCTATAATGCTAATCCAATTTTTATGAGGCATCCAAGTGTCTGCCCTCTAATAGTGATCCACACAAAAATTAAACCAAGGACAGTGCTTCTTCTTCACCTTGCTTCAAGAGTTCTAGCCCCTAGAACTCAACTAGCCATCAATCGATTAGATCTTCCTCCAGACCTGAGTCTGAACCTTTTTGAACCATCCACTGGATTTGACCACCTTTTTATAGACCTCTTAAACCCTTAGAGCTATTATGATTAGGCTTGTCTTAAAAGAACAAGCCTTGTCCTAAAACCTAGAGTTGTAAGAGAGGGAGAGAGGGAGTGGATAAGAGATGTAAGAATTGAATTATCACCCCATCTGTCATCCCCTATTTATAGCACTAGATGGGACACTAACAAAGAAGGCACATCTCATCTGAAAAGGTATATCAAGTCCTCATATCACTTATCTGAGAGTCCTTAAACAGAAGGACTCTTTAGGGGGTGATACGTCGATTCCTACCTTCTCACGCATGCATGCCTAGAACGAGATGCTTTTCACATCTCTTCACACATCAGATTAGTGTGAAATTTTGCCACATCAATTTTTCTCCAAATAGAAAGGCTATCACCAAATGACATATTATTTGGATAAGAGTTCATATGTGAGAAGGACTCTTCACCGAAGAGACGCATGAGCACCTTCTCCCTGTCACGTGCGCACACCCAGAAAAGGGTGTGAAAAGCAACCTTTCTTAATCTGATAATTTTTTAGATTTTTACCACATGATCAAAACTTAAAACTGATCCTTATCACAAAAAATTATTAGATAGAAAGTCACTTAAGACTCCCTAAATAGAAAGAGTCTTCGCATCCCTTTGCACGTCCAGAAAAAATTATCGCATGTGCAGCAAAGCATCAAGCAATTTTTTTATGCACAATATAATAGATTTTTCATACTTTAAAAGGTTTGCTAGGTGGATCATAATCTAATCTATTTTTTATAAAAAATAGAGGCCCAAAACAGAAGGATTCTTAGTCCTTCTCCATGCCACAAATAAAGTGCGCATGCATTCTGCATATTAGCGCCAAGAGTCCTTCTTAAGTTGGACTCTTAGTTATTTGGCATGTATACTAGATATGATGCCTCTTTTTAACTACTTCTAGGTAGCTTGACTTAACCCAAATGCTCACCAAATTGGGCTAGCAAATGAGCAAGGCATGAGACCAAATTGATCTCTAAAAGAGCTAGGGATTCCACACGTGCTAGCATGCTTACCAGAACCCCAATTGAATCCAAAATTCCAATCAACCTTTTTAAAAAGGATCCTTGGCCAATTTTCTTATGTGTCTAACCCATTGGGTTCCATATCTAGCTAATAGTAGGTCTAGGTACAAGTTGACCTAATTTGATTAGAATTTAATCTAACCGATTTAGGTCCAATCGAGCTAACCCGATTTCAGTAATTAGAACTCTTTCTAATTGGAATTCGAATTAAACTCTTTAATTTGATCAAAACCTACAAATCAAGATTGACGTCTAGCAACATATCATGACTACTCAGAAGATATAAAAATTTAATAAAAATATCAAATATATCCTTCAGTGGTAAGTTACCATGCAATACAATCCTTCGATCATCCCAGCACCCTGAATATGTTCATGAGTATGGAATCATGTCAAACTCAAACATGCATTCATATCGATTCTTAGTTAACCAATGATGACTCCAATGAAGAAGCATTAGAAACTCTTTCTAATCTCCTTCCTACTTTTGGTCAAAAGATTTTTTTTGAGTCATCAACGAATGAGAATACACGGGATGCGATCTCCTCTTACTAGAAGCGATCGATTTCATGTTGACCTACTCACAACCTTCATATATACTCCACCATATCCAAAACATCCCATACATGTCTTAATGCCATGCCTGGGTATGAACCAAAATATGGGTTCATGTGCACAAGATTCTATGGTGGTCTCAGGTCTAAGAATCACTTACATAACTCCCACTTAAAGAACCATCTTTGACATGCAAGTAAGGCTTCCATAAGATGTTCTCTTTCATCGAGTCAATTCAGTGGACTCATTTTTCAAATGAGCACCCACATCTTTATATTAGTGTCCCATACAAGTGGCTAATGAGATCTGCCACCCTCTCTATCGAGCATACATAGGATGTGCCAGTCTATCCGAAATATTGATCCCGAACTCAATGTTCCTACGATCAGAAATATTTATGATTAAGGTTTTAAGATTTTAGGTCTCACTAGCATGACCCATTCATGTCTCCTAAAATCATTATCCTAATCTTTGGGATTCATCATAATCTTAGACATAATAAGATGCAACTAATATGATGAATCAATACCTCAAATAATAAATATCATTATATGAGTTGAAAAATTATAAAGAAAAATCCCATCGCAACACACTTACGATTGGCTTATAGGGCACTCTTCTTTCAATCTCTCACTTGCACTAAAGCAAATCATCTTTATATCTCATACAATCAAGATGGCGATTATATAGCTATTTTGGTATGGCCTTATTGAATGGGTCTGTTATATTGTTCTTTCTGTCTACTCATTCAAGGACAACATCTTGTCTCTAACGAGATGAAAGCGTCTGAGGATGTGCTTGGATCTATAATGAGACCTAGATTTCTTAGCTTGAATAACGGTCCCAATGTAATCAAAATAGAGTGACACCAGTCCTTCATTCTTAAGAATGACTCCTAAATCCATGATAAATTTTTTTTCATCCAGACAGCTTCCTTAATGGCTTCACTAGCAGCGATGTACTCTGCCTCAGTAATTGAGTCAGATATTATTTACTACTGGAAACTCTTTCAACTCACTACCCCATCATTTAAGGTAAACACATACCCTGATATCGACTTGCTATCATCCGCTTTCCAATGATCCTCCTTTGGATCAGCCTGAAATCTGCTAGCTACGCCCAAAGCATAAGCTACATCAAGCCTGATACATAGCATGGCATACATAATTGATCCCACAGTCGAAGCATAAAGAATTTCACTCATTCTCTTTCTCTCTTCTGGTGTCTTAGGACACATTTTCTTAGAGAGACGTATACCATGACTTGCAGATAGGTAACCTCTCTTATTAGCCTCCATATTAAACCTCTTTAATATGAGATCTATGTATCATGACTGGGATAAGCCTAACATGCTTTTAGATCTATCTCTATAGATCTTTATACCCAGTATATAGGATGCTTCACTCAAGTCTTTCATGAAAATTTTATTCGATAGCCAAGTCTTGACCGATTGCATTATTAAGATATCATTCTCAATGAGCAGTATGTCATCGACATACAAAATCAAGAAGAGAATAGCACTCCCACTTATCTTCTTATACACACATGGTTCATCTTTATTTTTGATAAAGCCAAACTTTTTGACTATCATATCAAATCGGATGTTCCAACTCCTCGAAGCCTGCTTTAATCAATAGATGGATCTCTTTAGCTTACATACTTGATTTGCCCTCCCACTTGAGACAAATCCCTCTGACTAAGTCATATAGATTTCTTCCTCTAGATTATCATTGAGGAATGCGGTCTTGACATCCATCTGTCAAATCTCATAATCATAGTATGCTGCTATAGCAAGCAAAATTCTGATGGACTTGAGCATAGCCACTGGTGAGAAAGTTTCATCATAGTCAATTCCTTACTTTTATCTGAAATCCTTCGCCACCA
The DNA here is from genome assembly GCF_000442705.2 of Elaeis guineensis. NCBI lineage: Eukaryota > Viridiplantae > Streptophyta > Magnoliopsida > Arecales > Arecaceae > Elaeis > Elaeis guineensis. The sequence continues at coordinate 49,674,246 of NC_025995.2, read as the reverse complement.
ACCTAGCTTTGTAGGTTTCTACTTAGCCATCTGCTTCGATCTTCTTTTTGAAGACCAACTTGCACCCTATTGGGGTCACACCCTCATGTGCATCAACCAAGGTCCACACTTGGTTGGTGTACATCGAGTCCATCTCAAATTTCATGGCTTCCAGCCATCTGTCTGAGTCTCTACTCATGACAGCTTCCGAATAGGTCAGTGGATCATCATCCTGAATGATGTTGATCATATTGTCATCAAATCTCAGAGGTGCATGATGCACTCTATCTGACCTTTGGAGAGGAGGTGTATATTATGAATGTACCTTATCTTTAGGTACTTCTGATTGAGGATCTTCTTGTGGTCCAACCACTGATATTTTTGGATCGATTTGTAGATCATAAACTTCAGTAAGTTCAATATTTCTCCCACTGCCTCTTTCTTAGATGAGTTCATTTTTCAAGAAAGTGATGTGCCTACTGACAAATACCTTTTGTTCAGTAAGGTGGTAGAAGTAGTATCCATTAGTTTTCTTAGGATACCCTACAAACCTACACTTATCTGATCTAGCACTAAGCTTATGTTCAAAAATATTTCTGACATAACCAAGACAGCCCCAAGTCTTAAGATGTTTAAGATTAGGCTTCCTTTCCTTCCATATCTCATATGGTGTGCTTGTAACAGACTTTGAAGGTATTCTGTTTAATATATATACGGCAGTCTCTAGGGCATATCTCCAAAAAAATATTTGAAGATCAGTGAAGCATATCATAGACCGCACCATATCTATTAAAGTGTGATTCCTCCTTTCTGCTACACCATTTAACTGAAGTGTATAAAGAGAAATCCATTCAGAGAGAATATCTTTACTTTTAAGATGATCAAGAAATTCACTGGATAAGTATTCTCCTCCTCGATCAGATCGAAGAACTTTGATATTTTTTTCAGTTTGTTTCTCAACTATGCATTGATACTCCTTGAACTTATCAAATGTTTTAGATTTATATTTCATAAGATACACATACCCGAACCTTGATAAATCATTTGTAAAGGTAATAAAATAGGAGTATCCACCTCTAACCTGAGTTATCATTGGTCCACATACATCCGTATGTATTAGGACTAACAACTCACTTGCCCTCTCTTCATGTCTAGAAAATAGAGTCTTGATCATCTTACCCATGAGACAAGATTCACAAGTTTCGAATGATTCATAATCATACGGGTCAAAGAATTTCTCTTTGTATAACTTATTTATCCTTGACTCACTAATATGACCAAGGCAGCAAAGCCAGAGGTATGTGATATGTTGGGAATAGTGTCCCAAAGCCAATCGTCAGCCTGTTGACGGTTGTGCTCCTTTTGTATTAGTACATGAATTATAAATAAATAAAAGTTATTTTGGTATTTTTTCATCACAAATGTTTCATCTTCTAATGAACTCCTGTGTTGTGGTGAAGTCCTTAGGACTATTTAGACTCAACAAAGGAGGATTTGTCGTTTAGTCCTTAAACATGTTCGCGACCAAATGATACATTATTACCAAGGACGACAATATTTATCGAGCATAGGTCGTTGTGTGCCATATGGGTTGGTTGTCCTCATAACCAAAGAGTGTGGAGACACTGGTATGGCATACAGGTGAGATATAATGGTACATCTACACTGAACGTGACCAACTCCGGAGCTATTTCTGCTGTCAAGATTTGCTCCGATGGGATATGGGTATAAATATCCCTCCGACCTGAGACCGCCACGGTGACTTGCAAGTAACTCACTGCACTTAGGCACTGGACTACCTGAATTTCTAATTCAGTGACGGAAGGTTGCTGGGTGTAGTCAAGTACTTGACTTGTCGGTGCGTGTGTCAAGATGGGATTGACCATCCCAGTTTAGGAGCTGTGTATAGTCGTGTTTCAATTTAGCAAAACCTTGGCCAGGGTAGTCCTAGTGAGGAGTCACAGGACTAATTGAGTTGAGCATGATTCGGATGATATCATCAGGGTTGACAGTTTAACCCTGAGTCATCCTAAACACAGGGGTCAAAAGGGATGAATTATACGGTAACCATATTCACGTAGGTTCTGAATGTTGCGATTGTGATTATTCGACCTATCCGGTCGTCGGGTACCATTGTTAGATGGTCACTTCGATTAGTACAGAAATTGGTTCCTGTGCTACCGACTTAGGTTCGAACCTGCGGGGTCACACACATTAGAGGTTCCTTTCTGATCTGATGGCTGATTATGAGTCTTATCTATCTGGAACTCTATGATTGAGAATTAGGATTCTCTAATCATGAGTTCCACACATTTTGGGTATCGGGGTCAAAATTTTGAATTTCGAATTTTGAATTTGAAATTTGAACTCTTTGATCAGGGTTTCATATCGATGGTCTCTGATGCCTGATTGCCCATCGAATTTGGACTCAACATTTATGAGAGGTTTAATTAGTGATTTAATCACTAATTAACTCAATTTTATTGAGTAATTATTTTTGGATCAAGTCCAATTGAATTGGATTCAGTTTGGATTGACCCGATTAGGTTAAAAGTTGACCTAATCGCTAAGGTGGTTTAGTCCCTGATTTGATCAGGGGTTAGGTTTAGTTAATTCCTGATTTGATTAGGATTTTATTAAGCCTAATTAAGCCTAATTATGTTGGGTTTAATTTGGTCTAATTGTGCTCAACCTATTTTAAACTAGGTTGGCTCAATTTGAATCAAACCACCTTATTTTAAATTCCCTGCGTCACCCAACTTCCTTGCACCCATTTGAATTCACGAGAAGAAACTTCTCGTGAAATTTTTCTCACGTAAAACCCTTCCCCACGTCCTCATTTGTGCACCATATGGATGGATAAATTAATTAGTTAGCCATTCAAATTCAAAGCATGTTTGAATTTGAATGGATAACTTATCACTTGCCCTTTCATCCTTATCCATTTTGTGCGCCACATTACTTACACGAGAAAAGGTTTCTCATGAAACTTTTTCACGCACAAAGAGCCACGCCCCTTCTCTTCTCACGCCCAAAAGGATAGAGATAAGTTGGTTTTCGTTTGAATTCAAATTTGATTTGAATTCAAATGTGTAACCTCTTATCTTTATCCTCTCACGTGGATAAGACACGTTCGACGTTGTTTTAAAAAGAGGAGAAAGGTGGGACGTGCGTAGAAAAATTAGGAGAGAAACTTTGGGGTGTGAGGAAGGCTTCTGCATAAGGTGAAGGTCCAAAACCTTCCGAGAGAAAAAGAAAGAAAAGAGAGAAGATTGGGCGCAGGGTTTTTGGTGTGTACCCTAGGGTTTCTACCTAGGGTTCGGGAAGTGAGATTGGTATGCCACGAGTGTCGTGAGTCCACCAAATTTTAGAGAGAGATCCATCAGCCTCTCAAGTAACTGTGCAGATGATCCAGAGCATCCGAGAAGTCAGCACACATCGATCGAAGGAGTTCGATCAACATCTGCCATCAAAAGGGTGAAATCACGAACTAGCATTCGTGAGGAGCTGATCAGACGGGAGCTTCGTGTGGATGATCCATAGAGGCCAGACAGTTGGGTGGCTACAACATGACGATCAGAGCCCTCCGACGGTGATCAGATTGCGGTGATCGACTACCCGCAAAAGGTGATGTGTTCTGAACACAGTACTGTAAAATGTTTACTGATTCAAATTTGAATTTCAAATTTAAATGCATGCTGTTGTATCATATTTAAATCCTAGTGTAGGGTTAATTAGTATTAATTAATGAGATTAATTAATAATTCCACTGTAAAATAGTAATTTTGAAAAAGTTTTAAAATTACCATTTTGCCCCTGCACTAAATTTTCGCTTCAATATTCATATCTTCTCTCTTTCTTTTCATATTTTTTTCAATATGAAAAATATTTTTATTGAGTGTAAGAATTAAAAGATTGTTATCAATATAACTACTGCCATAAAAGTCATTAGAAAAGAAAATGGAGCATCCATTTCCCATTAGCCTTATTTCATAATCTTATTTTAATAATAAAGGTATAGAAATAATATTTCTAATGACCTTTGGTATGAAATAACAGTCTTTTAATATTAAAATTTTATCTGAAGGTAAATCAAGCATACAGGTTCCCACAGCCTCTGTGCTAATGGACTTTCCACTTGTGCTATATAGCTTGAGGTCATCTCTTTTCAGACCTTTGATATTTTGTAGTCACTGTAATAAATTATAAATATGCGATCCACAGACGATATCTAATACCCAAGTATCAGAGTCTGAGATACTCAATGAAAAATAGATTTGTATCATATACATACCTTTTGGTGCTATACTTGCACCCTGCTTCGAACTTGCAAGATTATTCTTGTAATTATACTTCCAATGTCAAAACTTGCCACAAAATAAATAGTTAATATCCATATGGACATCTTTTACCTTCTCATTATTACTAACCATCCCAAAGTCAGAAATATTCAGAACATTGGAGTTCTTCTCCGATATAAACCTAACTTGCAAGTTCCTCAACCCATCCACATAGTTGGGATCGGTCAACATATTTTTATTTATGATATTATGCAGTGAAAATAAAGAAGTTATAATGCAGACTTAAATCTACATAAATAAAGAATAATAGTATAAGCAGAACACTCATGTTTGACATGCATAACTAGATGAGGACTTTTAAACTAGTTATGTCTCTCACTATTTTATCGGATACCATAGTCCGCTCCTATGGTAAACGAGAAATCTTAATTTGATTTCTTAATGGGGTTGAGACCCTGATCCCTCAATGAAGCCTTATGGATATCACAATAAACCTCAATGAGTTCAAAGATAGAAAAATCTATCCAATTGCATCTCATGCAACTCTCAACATAACCTACCTCTAAAAATACTCATAGCCTTGTGAATATCACAACAAACTATAGTATTTTTAGTTAAGTTAGACCTTTCATTTCTATATAGTCATATCTAAAAAATGGTGCCCTTATGGATATCACAACAAAGCAACACATCCAAATATGCTATAAAGCATATAATATGCACCAATACAAACCCACATCAATCTCCATAGCAAGCCTTGTGGATATCACAACAAACCTACTATGATTTTTGACAGGATATTGACTAGGCATGTGTTGGGAATAGTATCCCAAAGCCAATCGTCAGCCTGTTGACAATTATGCTCTTTCTTATATTAGTATATGAATTATAAATAAATAAAAATTATTTTAATATTTTTCATCATAAATTGTTTCATCTTCTAATGAACTCCTGTGTTGTGGTGAAGTCCTTAGGACTATTTAGACTCGATAAAGGAGGATTTATCGTTTAGTCCTTAAACCTGTTCATGATCAAATGATACATTGTTACCAAGAACAACAACGTTTATCAAGTATAGGTCATTGTATGCCATATGGATTGGTTGTCCTCTTAACCAAGGAGTGTGGAGACACTGGTATGGCATACAGGTGAGATGTAAGGGTACATCTGCACTGAACGTGACCAACTCTGGAGTTTTTTCTGCTGTCAAGATTTGCTCCGATGGGATATGGGTATAACTGTTCCTCCGATCTGAGATCGTCACGGTGACTTGCAAGCAACTCATTGCACTTAGGCACTGGACTACCTGAATTTCTAATTCAGTGATGGAAGGCTACTGGGTATAGTCAAATACTTGAGTTGTCGGTGCGTGTGTCAAGATGGGATTGACCACTCCAGTTCAGGAGCTGTGTACAGTCATATTTTAATTTAGCAAAATCTTAGTCAGGATAGTCTTAGTGAGGAGTCATAGGACTGTTTCAGTTGAGCACGATTCGGATGATCTAATCAGGATTGACAGTTTAACCCTGAGTCATCCTAAACACAGGGGTCAAAAGGATGAATTATACAGTAACCATATTCACGTAGGTTCTGAATGTTGCAATTATGACTATTCAACCTATCCAGATGTCGGGTACCATTGCTAGATGGTCACTTCAATTAGTACATGAATTGGTTCCTGTGCTACCGACTTAGGTTCGAACCTGCGAGGTCACACACATTAGAAGTTTCTATCTGATCTGATTGCTGGTGAAGAGTCCTAATGCTCGTGGACTTTGAGTCCTACGTGTCTGAAACTTTGTGATTAAGAATCAGGATTCTCTAATCATGAGTTTCATACATTTTGGGTATCGGGGTTAATAGTCCCATTGGTTTGGGACTTTTTGATCAGGATTTCATATCGATGGACTCTGATGTCCGATTGCCCATCAGATTTGGACTCAGTATTTATGAGAGATTTAATTAATAATTTAATCACTAACTAACTCAATTTTATTGAGTAATTATTTTTGGATCAAGTCCAATTGAATTGGATTCAGTTGGGTTTGACCCGATTAGGTAAAATGTGGACCTAATCGCCAAGGTGGTTTGGTCCCTGATCTGATCAGGGGTTGGACTTAGTCAATTTTTGATTTGATTAAAATTTTATTAAGTTTAATTAAGCCTAATTAAGTTAGGTTTAACTTAGTCTAATTGTGCCTAACCTATTTTGATTAGGTTGGCTCAATTAGGTTGAAACCACCTTTTGAATTCTCTCCCTGTGCCACCTCACTCATCTGCGCCCATTTGAATTCATGAGAAACAACTTCTCATGAATTTTCTCCCACACAGAAGCCATCCCATGCCCTCCCTTGTGCACCATTTATCTGGATAAAGATAGGTTAGTTGGCCATTCAAATTCAAAGGATGTTTGAATTTGAATGGACAACCAACTCCATGCGCCACACCTCATCTTGTGCGCCACTTATTTTACATAAGAAAGAGTTTCTCATGTAAACTCTCCATGCACAAGGGAGCCCACGCCCTTCTCTTCTTACACCAAGAGTGGATAAGGATGGGTTGGTTAGCATTTGAATTCAAATTCGATTTGAATTCAAATAAGCAACCATCTATCTTTATCCTCTCACGCGTTTAAGACGCATCTTGCATTGTTCTAAAAGAGAGAAGAAGGTGGGGCATGTGTACGAGATTTTTTGAGAAAGAAAAGTGGGTGTGAGGAAGCTTTCTGCATGATTTTGAAAAGTTCAAAAATTTTGAGAGGAAAGAAAAGAAAGAGAGTGGGCGCAGGCTTTTCTGAGAGCACCCTAGGGTTTCTGCCTAGGGTTCGGGAAGTGAGAAAGTGAGTTACGAGTGTCGTGAGCCCACAAGATTTTAGGAAGAGCTTCATCAATCTCTCAAGTATATCTGCTGATGATCTAGAGTATCGAAATAGTTGGTAGATCAAGATCGAAGGAGTTCGATCAACATCGACCGTCGAAAGAGTTCTGCAACGAACTAGCATTCATGAGGAGCCGATCAGACCGGGAGCTTCGTGTGGATGATCCACAGAGGCCAAACACACTGTGTGGCTGCATTACGATGATCAAATCCTCCCGACAGTGATCAAATTATGGCGATCGACTATCCACATAAAGGTAATGTATTTTGAACACATAACAGTAAAATATTTACTGTATAAGTTTGAATTTCAAATTTAAATACATGCTATATATATCATATTTAGATTCTTGTGTAGGGTTACTACATGTTAGTTAATTAGATTAATTAACAATTTTTACTATAAAATTATAATTTTAAAAAGTTTTAAAATTATCATTTTATCCCTGCACTCAAATTTTACTTCAGCATGAACGAAGGCATATGTAGTGTTCTAAATACTGAGCTACCTTCATTCAAGATTCGAACTAATCCAATTGATCAGAAAAGTATTAAGATTGGTGGAGGTCCCTCCACTATTTTTCTTAGACACCAATAAAATTGGCCAGACCAGCAACAGAATCAATTAAATAACCACCATACTTGAAACACTCCTTAGGCACCAATTGATTAATCGATTCAAGAAAAAGGTCAACTACTGATTCATAACACTGTGACTTAATATAATTTTTATGAGGGCTTTAATGGTCTCAAGCACATCCTAATTCAATTACAATGATGCACTATTATAGTTATATCTTAATAATCATAACAACTAATCATAGCTGTTAGATGTGTACCCTAGATGCCAGATTGGCTGACATATTCCTGTACAAATCTAAGGGCAAATTTATAATTTTGACTATAAATCAATAAATGGGTTATTCTTCTATCACATTGTATACATTGTGTCTGTGATGCATCCTTTGAGTTAGTAAGAATGTCAATTCATATTTTTAAGAGTTAAAAATTTAAGGCATGAATTTACATAACTAACTCATAAACATCTCCTGACCATAGGATCATCACGAGGATGGTGATCGATCCGAAAGGTTGGTGTACGATCGCTTCCTTAAGATAGATATGTCTTGAGTTTATGATGTGGAGACACCGAAGTGAGAGTACAGGTATTCATTAAGAATGAGAGTACTGAGTGTGATCATATCGAGCAGTCATAAGGAAGTCTACCTTCTCGTCGATGACTAGCTCGATGCTGCAGTTGTATGTCTAGTTTTTTGACCTGAGGTGTATCGACAGTTTACCTTGAGTGTGTTACAGTTTGACTACACCATAACTCGATCTCCTAGCCATTCAAAACCCTGAGGTGTATGTTGGCTGTAGCATATTCATTGTAGGAACCAGATCGCACCAAGATGGGATCTATCAACCTCGGTAGATGAGAGGAGTAGTCCTATGGTGATTAAAAGATTGAGTTCTTAAGCCCATGGCCATGGCAGAGTGAAATAATGGAAAAGAGTTTTTTATTAGGGTTTCACATCGAACTCGGATCGATCGATCAACTCATATAACTGATGTTGGGTTTGACGAGTTCACCTTAACCCTAATTTAGTCGGGACTCATGATAGAGGAACTCAATCACACAGTTAGCTACACCGAGAGGTTCATCTTTAGTTCTGATAGATTGCCACCATATACTGCTAGGTGTCACTGATGGATTTTGAGAGCAATTAGAATGATCTTGATAATCGATCATTCTAATTGTATGAATCAGAAGAGTTCTGGTCTATCGAAAGGAGTTTCGATGATGTCGATGATGCGATCATGACATGTCTCATTACCATATGAAATTAAACCTAACTGGGTCACACTAATAAGAATTAAGATCTGGATGTCATCAATTGGGCTAGCCCAATTGATTTGGATTAGATCCAATTAGGTTCAAGAAAATCATGCTAGCACACAATTGAGCCTAACTTTCTCCTCGTGCAATCTTTTTCATTTCGACTGAGCCAAATATGATTTAACTCACCCAGAGAACCTTGAAAAGGTTTCTCTCAGTCTGACTGGAGCCAGTCCAGCTCAGAAAAGTCTTATCTTAATTCATGAGATGAATTTAAGATAACACCTGCTAATTCCTGACACCAGCCATTTTCATTTTAGGACATCGATCAAATATTGACATATGGGTCTTAAACTGAAGGCCACTTGGCAAGAAGTTATTGGAGATTTTTGTGGAGTGTCCACCTACCAAAAATAAGCACCAAAGTGGGTGCCACAATTGGATAAGGCTTGCGCCCCAAGTGGATAAAGATCAAGAGGAGTCTTGATCAACATGGACTCTTTGGCACCAACATGATTGTGCTTATCCAATGTTGGTGCCAGCTCTTGGAGAGAGACTGGGGTTTTTATCTAATATGATTAGATGATATCACTCCATCAATCAGAATTTTTTTAGATTAAATAAAATTTTTTGATTGATCGAATGATGTGGCACTGCACAGCGCAGCAGGGTCTATATAAACCTTGTCTGCGCCTAGGGTTTAAGGGATTCTGCTCTCTACCCAGCAAAAGCTAGTCACCCCTCCTCTTCTCCATATCCTCCATGGTGCTCCCTCTCCCCTCTTCACACCCAAAAGGTTGGGCATCCATCTGGTGCAAGATCAAGGTGTGGTGATGCCTTGAACAGGAAGGCTGTAGGAGTTCTTCGACAAGCTGCTGCTCCAACTTCAGGAAGACTTTTGAAGATCTTCCTAATTAGATTTAGTTCTAATTTTTGGAGCAGAAATTTATGAGGAGAAGATGATCTAGGTCCTACCTGAGTGGATACTGGTAGAGGCCAGGCAATTGCGTGGCTAAATCAGAACCTCAGGCTTGCTGCGATCATCTACGGGGTAATCAGATTACCCTTGAGGTATTTCATATTTCCTCATACTTTTAGATTTATTTTAGAATTAATATCAGATAATATAATTAGATCTAAAGATTTAGATCTAAAATAAATATAGGATAAATTTTTTTTTAAATTATTTCATCCCAGATTTGATGAAATCTGGAAGATCCTACAAGGAAAAAGGCTGTTTTTCCTTCAACTGGTATTAGAGCCAGATTGATGGCTCAGTTTCAGATCTAATTTAAATCTAATTTTAATTTTTAATTTATTTAATATTAAAATATTTCAGATATCATATCAGATGTGATAGGATTTGAAATCAAAATATTTAAAATTAAATCTGAGAAGATCTAACATGCATGAGATGTATGACTAGACTAGGAATAGTTTGATCTATGAATAGTTTTGTAAGTTTATATTTTAATGAGATTAAAATATAATTTAGATCTAATTTATTCTCTATTTTTGATGATATAAATATTATATATTCAGATCAAAAATAGAAAATAAAAATTTGGATAATACATAAGATTGATCTATTGCATGTCTAGACTAGTTATAGAATTGTTCTAGTAACTGTCTAGAATAAATTTTATATTGAATAGTTTAATTTAAATTTTATTTTTTAGATGTTACATGTGATGTATTAAATCTGAAAGTATGTTAATTAGATCAATTTTTGATACATGAGATGTATTGCAAAGCATGTAATAGTTAGATCTTAAATTGTATATGGATATGTAAATTTAGATCTAACTAGTTTTGTAGTTAAATTTATATTTTTGATTAAGGTGTTCCTCATGGCCGTTCGATCATAAGAACAAAGTAGGATTTAAAGGCCCTCTCCTCCCATTCAATGGGGTGTTCTTATGATGTGTAGGGGTGCTGTGCGTTCATCCTTAATCAGAAATCAAAACTTACTTTTCTGCAAAACCCTAGATCCTGAAATCTTAGGATTTATTTTACATATTTTATTTATGAATCCAAGACTTAATTAATGAATTAAGCTTATAAAATTAAATTAGATCTAAAATTGAGAATTTCAAATCTAAGTCATCTTCATAAAATTAGGTTCGGGCTTCGGTAGCTCAATTAGGTCTAGCGGTTGATCAAACTGAATCAACAGTTGGTTAGGTGGGATCATGAAAGCTAATAATTGACCAGCCTAATAGGATTAAGTCTAGGTCAAGGTCGAATCATTTTTAGATGTGACTCGATCAAGTTAAGACCTAATTTAGCTTAGAGGTTAGAGCTTGGATTGTAGGCTAATCCAATTAGTTCTGGTTCGATAATTTGGTGTCTAAGGTAAGTTGGGCAGATACGATCGACTAATTTTTAATTGGGAGCTACTCAACTCGAATGCATTCTTGTCGAGTTAATAGCATATCCCTTCCACCGGTCTCACTTATCTGGCCATATGTGTCGATCCAGTTCTGATTTGAGGTGGCTAACAATTCGAGCTAACCCATACCACTAGGTTAGTCATAATTGTTATGACTATGTCAAGTCAAGTTTAATAAGACCTAAATCAAATCTTCCTAAGAAAATATTAAGTCTAGGTCTTCCACCATTGTAGATGTGTGGGCCCTTTTCGGGGTTGATTGTTCTCGACTGGATACAGTGGCTCAGTTGCACCAGAAAGATGCAACCATGTCCATTAGGCATTGGATGCTACGAATTAGAGGATGGGTTGGGTTCAATATTCTGGATACAGTGAGGGACCCAATCAGAAATCTAGTTCGTGCAAATGGTGGGTTTGACTTAACTAAGGATTGGAGCAATATTCTGAGCACGATGAGCTTCATAAATTAGAGATCAAGTTTTGGGTGCACCATGATTAGAGGATCATTGGACAAGAGTTGTCCACTCATCAGTTGACCCATCACCAATAACTGTTAGGTGAGGTGGTGAGCCAGTCGGTGAGACCACACCACCCACTAGAAATCACTAATCACGGAGATTTTCATATCTCTACCTAGGAAGTGTAGGGATCTGAGAAAATAGTGAGAGCCTAATTTGTTTAAAAATAAAACCCCTAAACAAATTGGTTAAGCCTGATTATAAAATCTAACTAGAAACTGTTGACTCTCTATAGAAAACATGTCTGCATCCAACCCCCTGACCAAAATACTAGACACCCATAGATTGACTGGACCCAATTTTAAGGACTGGTTAAGAAACTATAGAATTATTCTGGATTTTAAAAAATTGACCCATGTCTTGGACCAAGACTCACCTGCCATGCCAGCACGTCCGACTGCTGAACAGAGAGCGTCTCTAGAAAAGTGGATGGATGATGATAACAAAGCAAGATACTACATATTGGGTGCAATGTCTGATGACTTGTAGCACCAACATGAGAATATTATGACTACCCGTCAAATGTTGGCTCACCTACAAGAGTTGTTTGGTGAACAAAGTCGCGCAGCCAAGTATCAAGTCTATCAAAGACTTTTTAAGGCTAAAATGCATGATGGGCAGTCAGTCCAAGATCATTGTTTGACAATGATCCAAGATCTTAAGGAGCTTGAGAAGCTCGATGTTAACTTAGATAAGAATTTTCAGACTGATGTGATCCTTCAGTCCTTGTCTGATGCATATGGTCAGTTCATCATGAACTTCCATATGCATAAGATGTAGTGTACTTTGGCCGAGTTAATGAACATGCTGGTTATGGCTGAGCTTTCTATGAAGGGTTCAAAAGGCTCAGTTCTTACTGTGGAGCAGACTTCTTCTAAGAGAAAGTCTTTTGGAAAGAAGAAAAAATCTGCGAAGAAGTAGAAGGTGGATAGAAGAAGAGGAAGTAGAACTGTCCTCAGTACTTGGCCACCCTGAAGAACAAGAAGGATGGTCCTTCTGGAGGTATGCTCATTTTAGAATCTAATTTTATGATTTTTTTCTGCATCCAGTTGGGTGCTTGACTTTAGTTCTAGTGATCATTTGTGTACTTCTATGCAGGATCTTGAGGAGAACAGGAAGCTGAGGGATGGGAAGATGATCCTACGCATCAGGAATGGAGCAAGAGTTGCTGCTGTGGTCGTAGGAACCTACCCTCTGCGATTACCGTTAGGATTAGATTTAGTTCTTAGAGACTGTTACTATGTGCCTGCAGCAAGCAAGAATTTGATTTTTGTTTCATGTTTAGCACAAGAAGGCTATGTGATTAGCTTTCATAAGGACCATTGTAACATATTTAATAAAAATAATAAAGTTGCAAAAGGTTTTCTTATTAACGGTCTCTATCAACTATATATTGATGTATCTGTATTTAATATCGAGCAAAATATGAATGCCATAGAAATTAAAAGGCCTAGAGATAGTCTAAATGATAGGTATCTGTGGCACCTAAGGCTAGGTCATATAGTGGAAGATAGGGTTAACAAATTGGAGAAATTTGGATTGTTGAGTCTGTTGACTTTCGAGTCATATCCAGTTTGTGAATCATGCCTTCAAGGCAAAATGATCAAACTCCCTTTTGTAGGACATGGGGAAAGGGCCACAGACCTACTTGCCCTAGTACATACAGATGTGTGCGGCCTATTTGATGTGCCGGCTAGAGGCAACTATATCTACTTCATTACCTTTGCTGATGATATGTCTAGTTACGGGTATGTGTTTCTAATGAAACATAAGTCTGAAGCCTTTGAAAGATTCAAAAAATTCAGACATAAAGTAGAAAAACAAATAGGAAAGCCCATTAAGGTTCTTCGATCAGATCGAGGAAGTGAATACCTTAGTCGGGAGTTCCTAGACTATCTTAAGGATAATGGCATAATCTCTCAATGGACTCCACCTGGTACGCCACAACTCAATGGGGTTTCAGAATGGAGAAACTGAACCCTATTAGATATGGTCCGTTCCATGATGAGCTTCATGAACCTCCCTGAGTTTCTTTGGGGACATTGTCTCATGACAGCAATATATGTATTGAATAGGGTTCCATCTAAAAATGTTCCTACCATACCATATGAGATATGGCATGGTAAGAAATCAAGTCTGAGTCATCTTAGAATTTGGGGTTGTCCGACTCATGTCAAGAGACAGCAGGTGAACAAGTTAGAGTTCAGGTCTTTTAGAGCTCGGTTCATAGGATATCCTAAAGAGTCATTAGGATACTATTTCTATATTTCGGAAGATCATAATGTGATTGTGAATCGACATGCTATTTTTCTTGAAAAATAGTTTATTCAAGATAGTGGCATCGGAAGAATAATTAAACTCAAAGAAAATGTCTTCCAAGAGCAACGAGCTAAAGAACCTGAGAAACCAAATCAATCAGAACGAGTCCTAACACAACCTCTTCCACCTTGTAGATCGATTAGAGTTTTTTGTCCTCCTAAAAGGTACTTAGGTACTATACAAGAGGAAGTAGAGAAAATATTTTTCATAGAAAATGGGGCTCATGGTGATGACCCCAAGACCTATGACGAGGCGATATCAGATATCAACTCCGAGAAATGGTTAGAGGCAATGAGATCAAAAATTGACTCGATACACTCAAATCATGTCTGGACCTTGGTAGATCCACCTGAAGGTATTGTACCTATTGAGTGTAAATAGATCTTTAAGAGAAAGATAGGTGCAGATAGGAATGTAGAGACATTCAAGGCTAGGCTCATAGCGAAAGGTTATAGTCAGCGCAAAGGCATTGACTATCAAGATACCTTCTCGCCCATAGCCATGCTAAAATCTATCCGCACATTGCTTGCTATTGCAGTCTATTTCGATTATGAAATATGGCAGATGGACGTGAAAATGATGTTCTTAAATAGACATCTTGAGGAAGATATCTATATGGAACAGCAACTTGATTTCACATCCAGTGATGATGATCACAAGGTCTGCAAGCTGTAAAGGTCCATTTATGGACTTAAGCAAGCATCTCGCAGTTGGAATACTCATTTCAATGATGTGATCAAAATATTTGGTTTCATCAAGAATGAGGAGGAACCATGTGTGTTCAAAAAGGTCAGTGGGAGTGCAGTTGTCTTCCTCGTATTGTACGTAGATGACATCCTCCTAATTGGTAATGACATTCCCATGTTGACCTCAGTCAAAGTATGGTTGTCTAAGGAGTTCTCTATGAAAGATCTAGGAGAGGCTTCCTTTATACTGAGTATTAAGGTCTATAAAAATAGACCAAATGGGATGCTGGGACTTTTACATAAGATGTACATAGAGGAAGTGCTAAAAAGATTTAGCATGGAAAACTCCAAAAGAGGTTTAGTACCTTTTAGACATGGCCTTCATCTGTCCAAGAAGATGTGTCCTAGCACACCTGAGGAGATTGAATGCATAAGCAAAATCCCTTATACTTCGGCAATAGGGAGCCTCATGTATGCCATGCTATGTATACGACCTGATATAGCCCATGTTGTGAGTGTCACAAGTAGATATCAGTCAAATCCAAGCAAAGAGCATTGGACTTCTGTGAAATGTATCCTTAAGTACTTGAGAAGGACTAAGGATATGTTTCTAGTCTTTGGGAATGGAGAACTCCAGATTCAGGGATATACAGACTCAGACTTTATGTCTAATATAGATGATCGAAAGTCGACATCTGAGAGTCTGTTCATTTGCAATGGTGGTGCAGTTAGCTGAAAGAGTTCCAAATAGACGGTGATTGCAGATTCCACCATAGAGGCAGAGTATATTGTTGCATCGAAAGCTGCGAAGGAGGCATTCTGGTACAAGAAGTTTGCCGCGAAGCTTGAAGTGATGTCATCAGATGCCATCCCTCTTTACTGCGATAATAATGGTGCCATAGCCCTAGCTAAGGAGCCAAAGTCTCACCAGAAATCCAAGCATATCGAGCGGCGATTCCATCTGATCCGTGATTACCTCGAAAAAGGTTATGTCGAGGTTAAGAGAGTCGACTCCACAAACAATGTGGTAGACCCACTGACAAAGTCATTAGGCCAGCAAAAGATCGAAGTCCACCTTGAGAAGATGGGACTTAGATATGTAGCCAATTGACATTAGGTCAAGTGGGAGTTTGTTAGATGTGTGTCCTAAATGCCAGATTGGCTGACACATTCCTGTACAAATCTAAGGATAAATTTATAATTTTGATTATAAATCAATAAATGGATTATTCTTCTATCACATTGTGTACATTGTGTCTGTGATACATCCTTTGAGTTAGTAGGAATGTCAATTCATATTTTCAAGAGTTAAAAATTTAAGGCATGAATTTACAAAACTAACTCATAAACAGCTCCTGACCAAAAGATCATCACAAGGATGATGATCGATCCGGAAGGTTGGTATACGATCACTTTCTTAGGATAGATGTATCTTGAGTCTACGATGTGGAGGATACCGAAGCGAGAGTATAGGTATTCATTGAAAATGAGAGTACTGAGCAGACCATATCGAGCAGTCATAAGAAAGTCTACCTTCTCGTCGATGACTAGCTCGATGCTGCAGTTGTGTGTCTAGTTCTTTAACCTGAGGTGCATCGACAGTTCACCTTGAGTGTGTTATAGTTTGACTACACCATAACTCGGTCTCCTAGCCATTCGAAATCCTGAGGGGTATGTGAAGTGAATTTTAGTGCAGGGGTAAAATGGTAATTTTAAAACTTTTTCAAAATTATAATTTTACAGTGAAAAATATTAATTAATCTAATTAATTAACATATATTTATTCTATACTAGGATCTAAATATGATATATAGCATATATTTAAATTTGAAATTCAAACTTCCACAGTAAATAATTTACTGTTATGTATTCAGAACACATTACCTTCATACAGGTAGTCGATCGCTGTAATCTGATCACCATCTGAAAGGTCTAATCATTGCAACACAGTCACACAGTGTGTCTGACCTCTGTGGATTATCCACACGAAGCTTCCGATCTGATCGGCTCCTCACGAATGCTAGTTTGTTGTAGAGCCCTTTCAACGGCCGATGCTGATCGAACTCCTTCGATCAATGTTTGCCAACTCCTCATATACTTTAGATCATCAACAAAGATGGTAGAGAGGTTGATGAAGCTCTCCTTGAAGTTTGGTGAACTCATGACACTCGTAGCTCACCTTCTCACTTCCCGAACCCCAGGAAAAAATCCTAGGTTACTCACTGAAAACCCTGCACCCACTCTTGTTTCTTTTCTTTCTTTTTCTCTTGAAAGTTTTTGAACTTCCTACTCATGCACAAGGCTTCCTCACACCCACTATTCTCTCTCAAAAAATTTCTATGCACACCTCACCTCCCTTTCTCTTTTAAAACAGTGCAAGACGTGTCTTATCCGCATGAAAGGATAAAGATAAGTGGTTGCACACTTGAATTCAAGTCGAATTTGAATTCAAATGCAAACCAACTCATCCTTATCCACTCTGGGTGTGAGAAGAGAGGAGGTGTGGCTTCTTTATGCATGGAGAGTTTACATGAGAAACTCTTTCTCGTGTATAATAAGTGGCGCACAAGATGGATAAGGCAAGTTGGCGCATGGAGTTGGTTGCCCCATTCAAATTCAAACTTTATTTGAATTTGAATGGCCAACCAACCATTTTTATCTAGATAAATGGTGCACAAGAGAGGGCGTGGGAAGGCTTTTGCGTGGGAGAAAATTCACGAGAAGTTGTTTCTCGTGAATTCAAATGGGTGCATGAGAAGTGAGGTGGCGCAGGGAGATTAGTTAAGGTGGTTTGAACCTAATTGAGCCAACCTAATCAAAATAGGTTAGACACAATTAGACTAAGTTAAACCCAACTTAATTAGACTCAATAAAATCCTAATCAAATCAGAAATTGACTAAGCCCAACCTCTGATCAAATCAGTGATCAAAACACCTTAGCGATTAGGTCAACACTTAACCTAATCGGGTCAAACCCAGCTGAATCTAATTCAATTGGACTTGATCCAAAAATAATTACTCAATCAAATTGAGTTAATTAGTGATCAAATCACTAATTAAACCTCTCATAAATATTGAGTCCAAATTCGATGGGCAATTGGGCATCAGAGTCCATCGATATGAAACCCTGATCAAAAAGTCCCAAACCAGTGAGACTCTTGACCCCGGTACCCAAAATGTGTAGTACTCGTGATCAGAGAATCCTGATTCTCGATCACAAAGTTTCAGATATATAGGACTCTTCATCAGCCATCAGATCAGATAGGAACCTCTAATGTGTGTGACCCCGCAGGTTCGAACCTAAGCCGGTAGCACAGGAACCAATTCCTGTACTAATCGAAGTGACCATCTAGCAATGGTACCTGACGTTCGGATAGATCGAATAGTTGCAATCACAACACCTAGAACCTACGTGAATATGGTTACTGTATAATTCATCCCTTTTGACCCCTGTGTTTAGGATGACTCAAGGTTAAACTATCAACCCTGAGTAGATCATCCAAATCGTGCTCAACTCAAACAGTCCTGTGACTCCTCACTAGGACTACCCTGACCAAGGTTTTGCTAAATTGAAACACGACTGTACACAGCTCCTGAACTGGAGTGGTCAATCCCATCTTGACACACACACCGACAAGTCAAGTACTTGACTACACCCAGTAGCCTTCCGTCACTGAATTAGAAATTCAGATAGTCCAGTGCCTAAGTGTAGTGAGTTGCTTGCAAGTCACCGTGGCGGTCTCAAGTCGGAGGGACATTTATACCCATATCCCATCGGAGCAAATCTTGACAGTAGAGATAGCTCTGGAGTCAGTCACGTTCAGTGCAGATGTACCCTTACATCTCACCTGTATGCCATACCAGTGTCTCCACGCTCCTTGGTTAAGAGGACACCCAACCTATATGGCACACAACGACCTATGCTTGATAAACATTGTTGTCCTTGGTAACAACGTATCATTTGATCACGAACAGGTTTAAGGACTAAACAATAAATCCTCCTTTGTCGAGTCTAAATAGTCCTAAGGACTTCACCACAACACAGGAGTTCATTAGAAGATGATAATTTATGATGAAAAATATCAAAATAACTTTTATTTATTTATGATTTATGTACTAATACAACAAAGAGCACAACCATCAATAGGCTGATGATTGGCTTTGGGATATTATTCCCAACAATCTCCCACTTGGCCTAAAGCCAATCGGTGCAGTATCTAATACCCATCTGTGACTTGAAGTCATCGAACTCCTTCACCATAATGGTTTTAGTGAATGGCTTGGCCAGGTTCTCCTTTCCATCGATCTTCTGAAGGTCGACGTCACCTCGATCCATGATTTTTCGGATGAGATGATAGCGGTGTAGAATATGCTTCGCCCGCTGGTGTGCCTTTGGTTCCTTTACCTGAGCAATGGCTCTAGAGCTGTCACAGTAGAGCAAAACTGGACCAACAAGGGAGGGTGCTACTTCGAGCTCGGTGATGAATTTTCTCAGCTACACCGCTTCTTTGGCAGCATCTGATGCAGCGACATACTCCACCTCGCAAACTGAATAAGCCACTGTGTGCTGCTTGAAACTTTTCCAGCAGACAGTCCCACCATTAAGGGTAAAAATAAATTCTGACACACTCTTGCTGTCATCATGATCAGACTGGAAACTAGAGTCTGTAAACCCTATAAGTCTCAAGTCTGATTCACCATAAACAAGCCACTAGTCCTTAGTATTTCTTAAATACTTCAGGATGGTTTTAACAACCTTCCAGTGATTCTCCCCTGGATCAGATTGGTATCTACTCACTACTCCTAGTGAGTACGTCACATCTGGTCGTGTACATATCATGGCATACATGATAGATCTCACTACCGTAGCATATGAAATTCTATCCATACGCTCTCTCTCTTGAGATGTTGTCGGACAATCATCCCTCTTTGAGAGAAAAATTTCTTGGCCTATCGGTAGATAGCCTTTCTTGGAATTCTCCATGCTGAACCTCTTCAGCATAGTATCAATGTACGTGGACTGGGATAAGCCAAGCAACCTTTTAGATCTATCCCTATAGATCCTCATCCCTAGGATGTAGGAAGCTTCTCCCAGATCCTTCATGGAGAATTGTGACGACAGCCAAATCTTTATTCCCTGTAATGCAGGGATATCATTTTCGATTAAGAGAATGTCATCCACATACAATACAAGAAATACTACTACTGGACCATTAGTCCACTTATAAATACAGGGCTCTTCTCCATTCTTAACGAAGCCATACATCTTGATCGTCCTATCAAAACGTATGTTCCAACTCCGGGATGCCTGCTTAAGTCCATAAATGGACCTTTGTAGCTTGCATACCTTAGACTCATCTGTGGATGTGAATCCTTAAGGTTGTATCATATACACCTCTTCGTCCAGCTCTCCGTTTAGGAAAGCTATCTTCACATCCATCTGTCAGATTTCATAGTCCAGATGGGCAGCTATTGCAAGAATAATCCAAATGAATTTGAGCATTGCCACAGGAGAAAACGTATCGTCATAGTCTATACCATAACGTTGACGATATCCTTTGGCAACCAGACGGGCTTTATAGATTTTCACCTTTCCGTCTGCGCCCCTCTTCCTCTTGAAGACCTATTTACACTCTATGGGTTTTACTCCTTCGGGTAGGTCAACCAATGTCCACACATCGTTGACCTTCATGGACTTCATTTCAGATTTCATGGTCTTTAGCCATTTCTCAGAGTCAGGTCTCTGTATTGCATCCAAGTAGGTGATCGGATCCTCATCATTTTCATCAAGTTCGATAGGATCGTCGTCTCGGACCAAGAAACCATAGCATCTATCCGGTTGACGTGGTACTCTATCAGACCGCCTTAAGGGTGCAAGAACAATGGGCTCCGGATCTGATCTAACCAAATTCGGTTCAGGTTCAGCTATTTGTGTCAGTTTTTTCACCTGTCGAACTTCCTCAAGTTCGACCTTAGAGGCAACAGTCCCTTTTCCAAGGAACTCCTTTTCTAACAAGATTGCCTTAAGACTGACAAACATCTTTTGCTCATCAGCTAGGTAGAAATAATATCCTTTGGTCTCTTTTGGGTACCTTATGAAATTACACTTATCAGACCTAGGTCTAAGCTTGTCCGTAATTAAACGTTTAACATAAATCGGACACCTCCAAACCCAAAGGTGCGAGAGTACTGGCTTACGTCCTATCCATAACTCATATGGCATTTTGGTTACAGACTTACTCGGAACCCTATTTAGAAGGTAAAAAGTTGATTCGAGTGCATATCCCCAGAGGGAGATCAGCAGACCAGCAAACCCCATCATGGATCGGACCATGTCTAATAAGGTCCGATTTCTTCTTTCAGACACACCATTATGCTGTGGTGTTTCAGAGGAGTCCACTGAGAGAGAATCTCATTCTCTCCTAAATATATCAAAAACTCATTGGAAAGGTATTCACCTCCTCGATCAGATCGAAGAGTTTTAATATATTTTTCAGTTTATTTTTCTACCTCATTTCGGAATAGTTTGAACATTTCAAATGACTCCGTCTTATGCTTCATTAAATAGACATACCCATACCTCGATAGATCGTCTGTGAAGGTTATGAAGTAGAAATATCCACCTCTTGCACTTGAGCTCATGGGTCCACATACATCAGAATGTACCAGACCCAAGAGTTCACTGGCTCGCTCACCTTTTCTAGTAAAAGATGACTTGGTCATCTTCCCAAGAAGACAAAACTCACAGGTTGGAAGTGATTCACAATCACCAACTTCAAAAATTCTTTCTTGAGCCAACCTATTTATCCTGTTCTTATTGATATGACCTAGCCTACAGTGCCAAAGGTAGACTTCTGACACATTATCTATTCTAGTGCATTTATCGGAGGTTTGAACCACATTAACAGGCTGTGACAGTAAGTAAATTTCATTATCTAGTTATCCAACAAACATTGTAACACCATTCAAAATGATATTGTAAATATTTTTTTTTATTAAAAATTGATAACCGTACATGGCCAAAAGGCCTACAAAAATAATATTTAATAAAAAGCTTGGACAATAGTGACATTCACTTAGAATTACATTACGAGAATTGATTACAAGGTTCATGATTCCTAAAGCTAGAACTAGAACTTTGCTTCCATCTCCAACGTTCAGGAACCTCTCGCCATCATCAAATCTCCTACTGACCTGCAGACCCTGCATCGAATTGCAAATATGATAAGGGCTTCCGGTATCCAATACCCAGGCAGTAGTATCACAAATGGAAAAATTGCAAGGTGTTATCATATAATTACCTTGCTTCTTCTTCGACCTGTTTGGGTCCAGGGAGGCAATGTATAGAGGACAGTTTCTCTTTCAGTGCCCCTGCTTCTTGCAAAAGAAGCACTCCGCCTGGCTCTGGTCGGGCTTGCGCTTCTTGGTCTGACCCTGTGCTGACGTCCTAGCATGCGACTGCACCTTCTTATTCTTCTTCTTCTTGTTCTTCTTCCCTTTCTTAAAAAGTCGACGATCAGAAGAAGACCCTCCCACAACATTCACCGACTCCTTATAGAGCTAGTGGTCCTTCTCAAAGTTCTGCAGTAACCCCAACAAGCCGTGGTAGTTCACTACAGGCTTTGTCATTCGAAAATGAGTAAGGAAGGGGAGGAAGGACTTGGGCAATGAATTAAGGATCGCATCCTTACCGAGCTACTCATGCAGGGAAAAGCCCAGTTTATTTAGACGCTCAATCATTTCGATCATGTACAGTACATGATCGGTGACTGAGACCCCATCCCTCATTCGAGCATTGAAAATGGCATAACTAGTTTTATGCCTTTCAACATCGTCAGGCATGCCAAAGGAGTCACTCAACATTTGAAGCATCTCCTGTGGTTGGGCATTCTCAAACCTACGACTAAACTCATCATTCATTACCGCCAGCATTATGCATCAAACGGTGGTTCGATCGTTGAGCCACTTCTAGTAAGTATCTCGGACCGTCCCTCTAGCATTCGGGGCTGGCTCCTCAGGTGCCGGATCTGTTACAACATAAAGGATCCGCTCATGCTCAAGGATGATTTTAATTTTCGATACCAGCTATCAAAATTAGGTCTCATGAGCTTGTCATTATCTAATAACGATCGGAGTGATAGGGTAGTGACCATAGTTGCATAAAGAAAAACCAGACCTCTATTAGTACATAAATTATTAATACTAAAGACTTAGACTTTAGTCTAAAGTTTCTCCCAATATTTTTACGAACTGGTAGCCTCAACCTCCAATTCGAAGAATTACTTTAATTCCTAAGTGGATACTAGAATCCACACAGACTACACACGAGCCCAACTTTGGTTGGTCAACCCATGTGCATCTATGGGTAAGTTCATAACCAGTTGTTTCTCTAAACAACTTCTAGTTATAAATTTTTGCCCCAGAACCTAATCAGTAGGCTTTGGCTTCCACTGAAAAGATCTGGTTAGGTCCAACCATTAATATGACTTGATTTGGTGAATCGAACTAATAAATGATCAGGTCCAACTTTGGCCGGCCAACCTGACCACCATCAGAAAGACTCAAATCAAATTATCATACTATGAATGATAATTTTATTAGTCAATAAGCACCAAGCCTTTGAGCCTCCAGTGATTATTAAACTAACGGACTCATTATCACTCACTTAATGGGAGGCTATGACTTAGTTATCATTATAACTTAATCATTTTAGGGACCTAATAATTTTGAGGATTTTATTAAAGGATAGAAGAGAAGAAATTAACCAGCCAATTTCAATCCTCCTACTGACTTCACCAAGTCAGATTAAAAAAGATTTAATTAAAGCCGGCACTAGGAGCACCTAAATCAGTCACACTGATTTACCTAATGACATGGGTGAGCCCTAATCACCAAGTGATCTAATCAAAATCTAACTCACCAGGTTGGCCAGATAAGTGAGATCAATGGTGGGGATAAGCCATTAACTCGTCAGAGATCGAATCAATGCGAGTAGCTCCCACTTAAGAACCACTGGTCAAACTACCGAACTTACCTTAGACACCAACCGATTCATTAGTTTTAATTTGATCAACTTAGTAAATAAGGTTCCACCATGTAGCCATGAATTAAGTCCATCTTGGTCTAATTAAAGACATGGACCCATTCAACTACAACTATTGGAGTTGAGTCTAGAGTGTCCTTGACCTAATCTAATTCAACTTTTAATTAGATTTGACCAATTACTCTAATTTAGTCCATTTCTTTAAGCTAACCTTAGGTCTAATCCAATTATGGATCTAATCCATCTAACCCATTGACCCACAAGTTTATGCAATTATTTTAGATCTTAATTCATAATTCTAGACCAATTTGACAACACTTAATTCTTTTAATTAAGTATTTGGGCTGATGGGTCAGGGTTTGGCTTTTCAAAAATAATTTTTAAATTTGAAAAGTTTTATTTTCTGTTCACCAAATATGTTGACTCATTTCACAAATAGATCAGCACATTTCATAAATAGCAATCCTATTGCTAATTACATAACAAAAAATAACTCAATAAAAATAAATCATGAATATTCCTTTACATCTAATCTAACACATTCATGATAAATTTTACAATTGGACCTTTACAATTAAGTCCTTTCACTGCTTCATCTGCATGGGATATAATTACAGCGGCACCCCTACCACCATAGGAGACCCCATCGAATAGGAGGAGAGGGCCTTTAAACCCTACTTTTCTCCTATGATCGGACGGCCATGGCAACCAACCCAATTAGATTACCTGCTACTTGGATCAAGTATATCTAAATATACCAATTTTAAAATTTAAATTTCAAATTTTAAATTTTAAATTTTAAATTTTGAATTTTAAATTTCAAACAAATTTCAAATTTCAAATTTCAAATTTTTGAATTTAAAATTTTGAATTTTAAATTTTGAATTTTAAATTTGAAATTTCAATCAAATTTCATATTTCAAATTTTAAATTTTAAATTTCAAATTTTTGAATTTTGAATTTTGAATTTCAAATTTCAAAATTTAAATTTCAAATTTTGAATTTCAAATGTTTGAATTTTGAATTTCGAACAACTTTCAAAATTCAAATTTTGAATTTTAAATTTTAAATTTTAAAATTAAACTTTTAGATTACAACTTAATCTATGCATGTAAATTCATATATCATATCTTAGAACCTGCTCTGATACCATTTGAAGCAAAATTTGAGTGCAGAGGTAAAATGGTAATTTTAAAAATTTTTTAAAATCACTATTTTACAGTGAAAATAATTAATTAATCTAATTAATTAATATATATTTACCCTACACTAGGATCTAAATATGATATATAGCATGCATGCATTTAAATTTGAAATTCAAATTTGAACAGTAAATAATTTACTGTTCTGTGTTCAGAACACAATACCTTTATGCGGATAGTCGACTCCATAATCTGATCATCATCAGGAGAATCTGATCATCGCAATACAGTCACACAGTGTGTCTAGCCTCTGTGGATCATCCACACGAAGCTCCCGATCTGATCAGCTCCTCAGAGTGCTAGCTCGTTGTAGAGCCCTTTCGACGGTCGATGCTGATCGAACTCCTTCGATCGATGTCTGCTGACTCCTCGGATGCTCTGGATCATCAACAAGTATGCTTGAGAGATTGATGAATCTCTCTTTGAAATTTGGTGGGCTCACGACACTCGTAGCTCACCTTCTCACTTTTCGAACCCCAGGCTGAAACCCTAGGGAACACACTAAAAATCCTGCGCCTAATTTTCTTTCTTTTCTTTCTTTTTCTCTCGAAAGTTTTAGACTTCCTACTTGCGCACAAGGATTCCTCATGCCCCACTTTCTCTCTCAAAAAATTTTTGCGCACACCCCACCTCCCTATCTCTTTTAAAACAGTTCAAAACGTGTCTTATCCGCGTGAGAGGATAAAGATCAGTGGTTGCACATTTGAATTCAAATGCAAATCAACTCATCCCCATCTACTTGGATGTGAGAAGAGAAGGTGCGTGGCTACTTTGTGCGTGGAAAGGTTTCATGAGAAATTCTTTCTCGTGTAAGAAATGGGGCGCTAAAGAAGATAAGAACATGGCGCATGGATTGGTTGCTCATTCAAATTCAAACTTTCTTTTGAATTTGAATGGCCAACCAACCATCCTTATCCACCTATATGGTGCACAAATGTGAGGCGTGGGTGTTGGAAATAGTGTCCCAAAGTTAATCGTCAGCCTATTGATGGTTGTGCTCATTTTCTTATTTGTACATGAATTATGAATTAATAAAAATTATTTTGGTATTTTTTATCACAAAATATTTTATCTTCTAATGAACTACTATGTTGTGGTGAAGTCCTTAGGACTATTTAGACTCGACAAAGAAAAATTTATCGTTTAGTCCTTAAATCTGTTCGCGATCAAATGATATGTTGTTACCAAGGACGACAACGTTTATCAAGCATAGGTCATTGTGTGCCATATAGGTTGGTTGTCCTCTTAACCAATGAGTGTGGAGACACTGGTATGGCATACAGGTGAGATATAAGGGTACATCTGCACTGAACGTGACCGACTCTGGAGCTATTTTTGCTGTCAAAATTTGCTCCGATGAAATATGGATATAAATATCCCTCTGACCTGAGACTGCCATGGTGACTTGCAAGCAAATCACTGCACTTAGGCACTGGACTATCTGAATTTTTAATTTAGTGACGGAAGGCTGCTGGGTGTAGTCAAGTACTTGACTTGTCGGTGCGTGTGTCAAGATGGGATTGACCACTCCAGTTTAGGAGCTGTGTACAGTCGTATTTCAATTTAGCAAAATTTTGGCCAGGGTAGTCCTTGTGAGGAGTCACAGGACTATTTGAGTTGAGCACGATTCGGATGATCTGATCAGGGTTGACAGTTTAACCCTGAGTCATCCTAAACACAGGGGTCAAAAGGATGAATTATACAGTAACCATATTCATGTAGGTTCTGAGTGATGCGATTGCGACTCTTTGACCTATCCGGACGTCGGGTACCATTGCTAGATGGTCACTTCGATTAGTACAGAAATTGATTCCTGTGCTACCGGCTTAGGTTCAAACCTGCGGGGTCACACACATTAGAGGTTCCTATCTGATCTGATGGCTGATATAGAATCTTACATATTTGAGACTCCATGATCGAGAATCAGGATTCTCTGATCATGAGTTCCACACATTATGGGTACCGGGGTCAAGAGTCCCACTGGTTGGGACTTTTCAATCAGGGTTACATATCGATGAATTCTGATGCCTGATTGCCCATCGAATTTGGACTCAGTATTTATGAGAGGTTTAATTAGTCATTTGATCACTAATTAACTCAATTTGATTGAGTAATTATTTTTGGATCAAGTCCAATTGAATTGGATTCAGTTGGGTTTGACCCGATTAGGTTAAGAGTTGACCTAATCGTCGAGATGGTTTGGTCCCTGATTTGATCAGGGGTTGGACTTAATCAATTCCTGATTTGATTAAGATTTTATTGAGCCTAATTAAGCCTAATTTAGTTGGGTTTAAATTAGTCTAATTGGACCTAACTTATTTGGTTCAATTAGGTTGGTTTAAATAATTAAACCACCTTGACCCAATCTCCATGCGCCACCTCACTTCCATTGCACCCATTTGAATTCATGAGAAGGAACTTCTCATGAATTTTTTTCTCACGCCAAGCCCTCTCCACGCCCCACTTTAATGTGCCATATGAATGGATAAGGATGATTTGTTGGCCATTCAAATTCAAAATAAAGTTTGGATTTGAATGGGCAATCAATCTTTGCACCTTATCCCTTTATTTACGCCCCATTTATTACATGAGAAAAGATTTCTCATGAAATCACTCCATGCATAATTTAAGCCATGCCTCATGCCTTTAGTGGATAAGGGATGAGTTGGTATCTATTTGAATTCAAAATTTGAATTCAAATGTGCAATTACTCATCTTTATCCTTTCTTTTGGATAAGACGTTTGACATTGTTATAAATGGAGGAGAAGAGTGGGGCATGCAAGAAAAAGATTTTTAGAGAAAATCTTGGGGCGTGAGAAGTCTTGTGCATGAGAAGAAAGTCCATATCCTTCCAAGAGAAAAAGAAAGAAAAGAAAGAAAAATGGATGCAAGGTTTTTGGTGAGTTCCCTAGAGTTTTAGCCTGGGATTCGGGAAGTGAGAAAGTGAGCTACGAGTATCGTGAGCCCATAAAATTTTAGAAAGAACTTCAACATCCTCTCAAGCATGTCTGTTGATGATCTGAAGCATCCAAAGAATCGACAGACATCGATCGAAGAAGTTCGATCAGCATCAGCCGTCAAAAGGGCTCTACAACAAGCTAGCACTCGTGAGGAGTCGATCAGATCGAGAGCTTCATGTGGATGATCCGTAGAGGCTAGACATACTGTGTGGTTGCATCACGATGATCAGACTCTCCCGAGGGTGATCAGATTGCGGCAATCTTCTACCCGCACAAAGATATTGTGTTCTGAACACATTACAGTAAAATATTTACTGTTCGTATTTGAATTTCAAATTTAAATGAATGCATGCTATATATCATATTTAGATCCTAGTGTAGGATAAATTAATGTTAATTAATTAGATTAATTAATAATTTCCACTGTGAAATAGTGATTTTGAAAAAGTTTTAAAATTATCATTTTACCCCTGCACTGAATATAACCCACAAATGGTATCAGAGCGGGTTCTTAGATATGATATATATATTTGAATGCATAAATTAAGTTGTAATCTAAAAGTTTAAATTTGAAATTTGAAATTTAAAATTTAAAATTTGAATTTTGAAAGTTGTTCGAAATTCAAAATTCAAAAATTTAAAATTCAAAATTTGAAATTTAAATTTTAAAATTTAAAATTCAAAATTCAAAATTCAAAAATTTGAAATTCAAAATTTGAAATTTAAAATTTGAAATTTGGTTGAAATTCAAAATTTAAAATTCAAAATTTAAAATTCAAAATTTAAAATTCAAAATTTGAAATTTAAAAATTTGAAATTTAAAATTTGTTTGAAATTTGAAATTCAAAATTTAAAATTTGAAATTTGAAATTTAAATTTTAAAATTGGTATATTTAGATATACTTGATCCAAGTAGTAAGTAATCGAATTGGGTTGGTTGCCATGGTCGTCCGGTCATAGGAGAAAAGCAGGGTTTAAAGGCCCTCTCCTCCCATTCGATGGGGTCTCCTTTGGTAGTAGGGGTACCGCTATAATTATATCCCATACAGATGAAGTAGCGAAAGAAATTAATTGTAAAGGTTCAATTGTAAAATTTATCATGAATGTGTTAGAATAGATCTAAAAGAATATTCATGATTTATTTTGATTGAGTTATTTTCTGTTATGTAATTAGCAATAAGATTGCTATTTATGAGATGTGCTGATCTATTTGTGAAATGAGTCAACATATTTGGTGAATAGAAAATAAAATCTTTCAAATTTACAAATTATTTTTGAAATGCCAAACCCTGACCCATCAGCCCAAATACTTAATTAAAAGAATTAAGTGTTGTCTAGTAGGTCTAGAATTATGAATTAAGACCTAAGACAATTGCATAAACTTGTGGGTCAATGGGTTAGATGGATTAGGTCCATAATTGGGTTAGACCTAAGGTTAGCTTAAAGAAATGGACTAAATTAGAGTAATTGGTCAAATCTAATCAAAAGTTGAATTAGATTAGGTCAAGGATACTCTAGACTCAACTCCAATAGTTGTAGTTGAATGGGTCCATGTCTTTAACTAGACCAAGATGGACTTAATTCATGGCTACGTGGTGAAATCCTATTTACTAAGTTGATCAAATTAAAACTAATGAACCGGTTGGTGTCTAAGGTAAGTTTGGCAGTTTGACCAGTGGTTTTTAAGCGGGAGCTACTCGCAGTGATTCGATCTCTAACGAGTTAATGGCTTATCCCCACCACTGATCTCACTTACCTGGCCAACCTGGTGAATTAGATTTTGATTAGATCACTTGGTGATTAGGGCTCACCCATGTCATTAGGTAAATCAGTTTGACTGATTTAGGTACTCCTAATGCCAGCTTTAATTAAATTCTTTTTTAATCTGACTTGGTGAAGTCAGTGGGAGGATTGAAATTGGCTGGATATTTTCTTCTCATCTATCCTTTAATAAAATCTTCAAAAATTATTAGGTCCCTAAAAATGATTAAGTTATATTGATAACTAAGTCATAGCCTCCCATTAAGTGAGTGATAATGAGTTCATTAGTTTAATAATCATTGGAGGCCCAAAGACTTGGTGCTTATTGACTAATGGAATTATCATTCATAATATGATAATTTGGTTTGAGTCTTTCTGATGGTGATCAGGTTGGCCGGCCAAAGTCGGACCTGATCATTTATTGGTCCGATTCACCAAATCAAATCATGTTAATGGTTGGACCTAACCAGATCTTTTCAATGGAGGCCAAAGCCTACTGATTAGGTTTTAGGGCAAAATCAATTACTAGAAGTTGTTTAGAGAAACAACTGATTATGAACCTACCCATAGATGCACATGGGTTGACCAACCAAAGTTGGGCTCGTGTGTAGTCTGTGTGGATTCTAGTACCCACTAAGGAATTAAAGTAATTCCTCGAATTGGAGGTTGAGGCTACCAGTTCGTAAAAATACTGGGAGAAACTTTAGACGAAAGTCTAAGTCTTTAGTATTTATAATTTATATACTAATAGAGGTCTGGTTTTTCTTTATGCAGCTATGGCCACTACCCTGTCCCTCCGATCATTATTAGATAATGACAAGCTCATGGGACCTAATTTTTATAGCTGGTATCGAAAATTAAAAATCATCCTTGAGCATGAGCGGATCCTTTATGTTGTAACGGATCCGACACCTGAGGAGCCAGCCCCGAACATTAGAGGAACGGTCCGAGACACTTATCAGAAGTGGCTCAACGACCGCACCACCGTTCGGTGTATTATGCTGGCGGCAATGAATGATGAGTTCAGCTGTAAGTTCGAGAATGCCCAACCACAAGAGATGCTTCAAATGTTGAATGACTCCTTTGGCACGCCTGACGACGTTGAAAGGCACAAAACTAGTTGTGCCATTTTCAATGCTCGGATGAGAAATGGAGCCTCAGTCACTGATCATGTACTGTACATGATCGAAATGATTGAGCACCTAACTAAACTGGGCTTTCCCCTGCACGAGCAGCTCGATAAGGATGCGATCCTTAATTCATTGCCCAAGTCCTTCCTTCCCTTCCTTACTCATTTTCGGATGACAAAGCCTGCAGTGAACTACCACGACTTGTTGGGGTTGCTGCAGAACTTTGAGAAGGATCACTAGCTCCATAAGGAGTCGGTGAATGTTGTGGGAGGATCTTCTTCTGGTCGTCGACCCTTTAAGAAAGAGAAGAAGAATAAGAATAAGAAGGTGCAACCGCATGCTGTGATGTCTGCACATGGTCAGACCAAGAAGCGCAAGCCCGATCAGAGCCAGGTGGAGTGCTTCTTTTGCAAGAAGCAGGGGCATTGGAAGAGGAACTGTCCTCTATACATTGCTTCCCTGGACCCGAACAGGCCGAAGAAGAAGCAAGGTACTTATATGATAACACCTTGCAACTTTTTCATTTGTGATACTACAGCCTGGGTATTGGATACCGGAAGCCCTTATCATATTTGCAATTCGATGCAGGGTCTGCAGGTCAGTAGGAGATTTGATGAAGGCGAGAGATTCCTGAACGTTGGAGATGGAAGCAAAGTTCCAGTTCTAGCATTAGGAATCATGAACCTTGTAATCAATTCTCAAAACATAATTCTGAGTGAATGTCACTATTGTCCAAGCTTTTTATTAAATATTATTTTTGTAGGCCTTTTGGCCATGAACGGTTATCAATTTTTAATAAAAGGAAACATTTGCAATATCATTTTGAATGGTGTTATAATGTTTGTTGGACAACTTAATAATAGAATTTACTTTCTATCATAACCTGTTAATATGGTTCAAACCTCCGATAAATGCCCTAGAATAGATAATATGTCAGAAGTCTACCTTTGGCACTGTAGGCTAGGTCATATCAATAAGAACAGGATAAACAGATTAGCTCAAGAAAGAATTCTTGAAGTAGGTGATTGTGAATCACTTCCAACCTGTGAGTCCTGTCTTCTTGGTAAAATGACCAAGTCACCTTTTATTGGAAAAGGTGAGCGAGCCAGTGAACTCTTGGGTCTGGTACATTCTGATGTATGTGGACCCATGAGCTCAAGTGCAAGAGGTGGATATTTCTACTTCATAACCTTCACAGATGACCTATCGAGGTATGGGTATGTCTATTTAATGAAGCATAAATCGGAGTCATTTGAAATATTCAAACTATTCCAAAATGAGGTAGAAAAACAAACTGAAAAGTATATTAAAACTCTTAGATCTGATCGAGGAGGTGAATACCTTTTCAATGATTTTCTGACATATCTTGGGGAGAATGGGATTCTCTCTCAGTGGACTCCTCCTGGAACACCACAACATAATGGTGTATCTGAAAGGAGGAATCGTACCTTGTTGGATATGGTTCGATCCATGATGGGGTTTGCTGGTCTGCCGATCTCTCTCTGGGGATATGCGCTCGAATCGACTTGTTACCTTCTAAATAGAGTTTCAAGTAAATCTGTAACCAAAATGCTATATGAGATATGGATAGGACGTAAGCCAGTACTCTCGCACCTTAGGGTTTGGGGGTGTCCGACTTATGTTAAACGTTTAATTACAGACAAGCTTGGACCTAGGTCTGACAAGTATAATTTTATAGGGTACCCAAAAGAGACCAAAGAATATTACTTCTACCTAGCTGATGAGCAAAAAGTGTTTATCAGCCTTAAGGCAATCTTTTTGGAAAAGGAGTTCCTTGGTGAAGGGACTGTTGCCTCTAAGATCGAACTTGACGAAGTTCGACAGGTGGAAAAATCGACACAAATTGCTGAACCTAAATCGAATTTGGTTAGATCAGATCCGGGGCTCATTGTTTAAGCACCCTTAAGGCGATCTGGTGGAGTACCACGTCAACTGGACAGATACTATGGTTTCTTGATCTGGGATGATGATCTTATCGAACTTGATGAAAATGATGAGGATCCGATCACCTACATGGATGCAATGCAGAGATCCGACTCTGAGAAATGGCTAGAGGCCATGAAATTCGAAATGGAGTCCATGAAGGTCAACGATGTGTGGACATTGGTTGACCCACCTGAAGGAGTAAAACCCATAGGGTGTAAGTGGGTCTTCAAGAGGAAGAGAAGTGCAGACGAAAAGGTGAAAACTTATAAAGCCTGTATGGTTGCCAAGGGATATCGTCAACGTTATGGTATAGACTATGACGAGATATTTTCTCCTGTGGCAATGCTCAAATCCATTCGGATTATGCTTGATATAGCTGCCCATCTGGACTATGAAATCTGACAAATGGATGTGAAGACAGCTTTCCTAAACGGAGAGCTGGATGAAGAGGTGTATATGATACAACCTGAAGGATTCACATCCACAGATGAGTCTAGGGTGTGCAGGCTACAGAGGTCCATTTATGGACTTAAGCAGGCATCACGGAGTTGGAACATACATTTTAATAAGACGATCAAGACGTATGGCTTCGTTAAGAACAGAGAAGAGCCATGCATTTATAAGTAGGCTAATGGTCCAGTAGTAGTATTTCTTGTATTGTATGTGGATGACATTCTCTTAATCGAGAATGATGTCCCTGCATTACAAGGAATAAAGATTTGGCTGTCGTCACAGTTCTCCATGAAGGATCTGGGAGAAGCTTCCTACATCCTAGGGATGAGGATCTATAGGGATAGATCTAAAAGGTTGCTTGGTTTATCTCAGTCCACGTACATTGATACTATACTGAAGAGGTTCAGCATGGAGAATTCCAAGAAAGGCTATCTTCCGATAGGCCATGGAATTTCTCTCTCAAAGAGGGATTGTCCGACAACACCTCAAGAGAGAGAGCGTATGGGTAGGTTTTCATATGCTTCGGCAGTAGGATCTATCATGTCCGCCATGACATGTACACGATCAGATGTGGCATACTCACTAGGGGTAGTGAATAGATACCAATCTGATCCAGGGAAGAATCACTGGAAGGTTGTTAAAACCATCCTGAAGTATTTAAGAAATACTAAGGACCAGTCGCTTGTTTATGGTGAATTAGACTTGAGACTTATAGGGTTTACAGACTCTAGTTTCCAGTCTGATCACGATGACAGCAAAAGTGTGTCGGGATTTATTTTTACCCTTAATGGTGGGGCTATCTACTGGAAAAGTTCCAAGCAGCACACAGCGGCTGATTCAGTTTGCGACATGGAGTATGTCACCGTATCAGATGCTGCCAAAGAAGCGGTGTGGCTGAAGAAATTCATCACCGAGCTCAGAGTAGCACCCTCCCTTGTTGGTCCAGTTCTGCTCTACTGTGACAGCTCTGGAGCCATTGCTCAGGCGAAGGAACCAAAGGCACATACCAGCGGACGAAGCATATTCTGCGCCGCTACCATCTCATCAGGAAAATTATGGATCGAGGTGACATCGATCTTCAGAAGATCAACGAAAAGGAGAACCTGACTGACCCATTCACTAAAGCCATTACGGTGAAGGAGTTTTTATGATGAACCTGACTGTCCAATCATCAGTCTGTTGATGGTTGTGCTCATTTTTATATTTATACATGAATTATGAATTAATAAAAATTATTTTAGCATTTTTCATCATAAAATATTTCATCTTCTAATGAGCTCCTATGTTGTGGTGAAGTCCTTAGGACTATTTAGACTCGACAAAGGAGGATTTGTCGTTTAGTCCATAAATCTGTTCGCGACCAAATGATACGTTGTTACCAAAGACGACAATGTTTATCAAGCATAGGTCGTTGTGTGCCATATAGGTTGATTGTCCTCTTAACCAATGAGTGTGGAGACACTGGCATAGCATACAGGTGAGATGTAAGGGTACATCTGCACTGAATGTGACTGACTCCGGAGCTATTTCTGCTGTCAAGATTTGCTCTGATGGAATATGGGTATAAATATCCCTCCAACCTGAGACCACCATGGTGACTTGCAAGCAACTCACTGCACTTAGGCACTGGACTACTTGAATTTTTAATTCAGTGATGGAAGGCTGCAGGGTGTAGTCAAGTACTTGACTTGTCAGTGCATGTGTCAAGATGGGATTGACCACTCTAGTTTAGGAGCTGTGTACAGTCGTATTTCAATTTAGCAAAACCTTGGCCAGGGTAGTACTTGTGAGGAGTCACAGGACTGTTTGAGTTGAGCATGATTCGGATGATCTGATCAGGGTTGACAGTTTAACCCTGAGTCATCCAAAACACAGGGGTCAAAAGAATGAATTATATAGTAACCATATTCATGTAGATTCTGAGTATTGCGATTACGACTCTTCGACCTATTCGGATGTCGGGTACCATTGCTAGATGGTCACTTCGATTAGTACAAGAATTGGTTCCTGTGCTACCGGCTTAGGTTCGAACCTGCGGGGTCACACACATTAGAGGTTCCTATCTGATCTGATGGCTGATGTAGAATATTACATGTTTGGGACTCAGTGATCAAGAATCAGGATTCTCTGATCATGAGTTCCACACATTATGGGTACCGGGGACAAGAGTCCCACTGGTTGGGACTTTTCGATCAGGGTTATATATCGATGAATTCTGATGCCTGATTGCCCATTGGATTTGGACTCAATATTTATGAGAGATTTAATTAGTGATTTGATTGCTAATTAACTCAATTTGATTGAGTAATTATTTTTGGATCAAGTCCAATTGAATTGGATTCAGTTGGGTTTGACCCGATTAGGTTAAGAGTTGACCTAATCGTCGAGATGGTTTGGTCCCTGATTTGATCAGGGGTTGGGCTTAATCAATTCCTGATTTGATTAGAATTTTATTAAGCCTAATTTAGTTGGATTTAAATTAGTCTAATTAGACCTAACTTATTTGGTTCAATTAGGTTGGTTTAAATAATTAAACCACCTTGACCCAATCTCCATGCGCCACCAAACTTCCATTGCACCAATTTGAATTCATGAGAAGGAACTTCTCATGAATTTTTTTCTCACGCCAAGCCCTCTCCACGCCCCACTTTAATGTGCCATATGAATGGATAAGGATGATTGGTTGGCTATTCAAATTCAAAATAAAGTTTGAATTTGAATGGGCAATCAATCTTTGCACCTTATCCCTTTTTTTACGCCCCATTTATTACATGAGAAATGGTTTCTCATAAAATCACTCCATGCACAATTTAAGCCATACCTCATGCCTTTAGTGGATAAGGGATGAGTTGGTATCCATTTGAATTCAAAATTTGATTTGAATTCAAATGTGCAATTACTCATCTTTATCCTTTCTTTTGGATAAGACGTTTGACATTGTTATAAAAGGAGGAGAAGAGTGGGGCATGCAAGAAGAAGATTTTTGGAGAAATTCTGGGGCATGAGAAGTCTTGTGCGTGAGAAGGAAATCCATATCCTTCCAAGAGAAAAAGAAAGAAAAGAAAGAAAAGTGGGTGCAACGTTTCCGATGAGTTCCCTAGAGTTTTAGCCTGGGGTTTGGGAAGTGAGAAAGTGAGCTACGAGTGTCGTGAGCCTACAAAATTTTAGAGAGATCTTCAACATCCTCTCAAGTATGTCTGTTGATGATCCGAAGTGTCCAAAAAATTGACAGACATCGATCGAAGGAGTTCGATCAGCATCGACCGTCAAAAGGGCTCTACAACGAGCTAGCACTTGTGAGGAGTCGATCAGACCGAAAGATTCGTGTGGATGATTTGCAGAGGCCAGACACACTATATGGCTGCATCACGATGATCAGATTCTTCCGAGGGTAATCAGATTGTGGTGATCTTCTACCCGCACAAAGGTATTGTGTTCTGAACACATTATAGTAAAGTGTTTACTGTTCGCATTTGAATTTCAAATTTAAATGAATGCATGCTATATATCATATTTAGATCCTAGTGTAGGATAAATTTATGTTAATTAATTAGATTAATTAATAATTTCTACTGTAAAATAGTGATTTTGAAAAAATTTTAAAATTACCATTTTACCCCTGCACTAAATTTCGCTTCAGTGGGAAGGGCTTTGTGTGAGAGAAAATTCATGAGAAGTTTCTTCTCGTGAATTCAAATGGGCGAAGAGATATGAAGTGGCACAGGGATTCATAATTCAAATGGTAGTTTAATCTTAATTGAACCAACCTAATCAAAATAGGTTAAGCACAATTAGACTAAATTAAATCCAACTTAATTAGGCTTAATTAGGCTCAATAAAATCTTAATCAAATCAGAAATTGACTAAGCCCAACCCCTGATCAAATCAGAGACCAAACCATCTCGACGATTAGGTCAACTCTTAACCTAATCGGGACAAACCCAACTGAATCCAATTCAATTGGACTTGATCCAAAAATAATTACTCTATCAAATTGAGTTAATTAGCAATCAAATCACTAATTAAACCTCTCATAAATATTGAATCCAAATCCGATGGGCAATCGAGCATCAGAATTCATCGATATGAAATTCTGATCGAAAAGTCCCAAACCAGTGGGACTCTTGACCCTGATACCCAAAATGTATGGGACTCATGATCAGAGAATCTTGATTCTCGATCACAGAGTCCCAGACACGTAGGACTCATAGTCCATGAACATTAGAACTCTTCATTAGCTATCAGATCAGATAGGAACCTTTAATATGTGTGACCCCACAGGTTCGAACCTAAGCCGGTAGCACAGGAACCAATTCTTGTACTAATTGAAGTAACCATCTAGCAATGGTACCCGATATCCGAATAGGTCGAATAGTCCCAATCGCAACACTCAGAACCTACGTGAATATGGTTACTGTATAATTCATCCCTTTTGACCCCTTTATTTAGGATGACTCAGAGTTAAACTATCAACCCTGAGTAGATCATCCGAATCGTGCTCAACTCAAACAGTCCTATGACTCCTCACTAGGACTACCCTGGTCAAGGTTTTGCTAAATTAAAACACGCCTGTACACAGCTCCTGAACTAGAGTGGTCAATCCCATCTTGATACACGCACCGATAAGTCAAGTACTTGACTACACCTAGCAGCCTTCCATCACTGAATTAGAAATTCAGGTAGTCCAGTGCCTAAGTACAGTGAGTTGCTTGCAAGTCACCATGACGGTCTCAGATCGGAGAAACATTTATACCAATATCCCATCGAAGCAAGTCTTGACAACAGAGATAGCTCCGGAGTCGGTCACGTTCAGTGCAGATGTACCCTTACATCTCACCTGTATGCCATACTAGTATCTCCACACTCCTTGGTTAAGAGGACAACCAACCTATATGGTACACAATGACCTATGCTCGATAAACATTGTTATCCTTGGTAACAACGTATCATTTGGTCGCAAACAGGTTTAAGGACTAAACGATAAATCCTCCTTTGTCGAGTCTAAATAGTCCTAAGGACTTCACCACAACACAGGAGTTCATTAGAAGATGACAATTTGTGATGAAAAATATCAAAATAATTTTTATTTATTTATGATTTATGTACTAATACAATAAAGTGCACAACCGTCAACAGCTGACGATTGGCTTTGGGATACTATTTCCAACACCCCAAACCCTAAGGTGCGAGAGTACTGGCTTACGTCCTATCCATATCTCATATGGCGTTTTGGTTACAGACTTACTCGGAACCCTATTTAGAAGGTAACAAGCTGATTCGAGCACATATCCCCAGAGGGAGATTGACAGACAAGCAAACCCCATCATGGATCGAACCATATCCAACAAGGTTCGATTCCTCCTTTCAGATACACCATTATGCTGTGGTGTTCCAGGAGGAGTCCACTGAGAGAGAATCCCATTCTCCTCAAGATATGTCAGAAACTCATTGGAAAGGTATTCACCTCCTCAATCGGATCGAAGAGTTTTAATACACTTCCCAGTTTGTTTTTCTACCTCATTTCAGAATAGTTTGAACATTTCAAACGACTCTGACTTATGCTTTATTAAGTAGACATACCCATACCTCGATAGGTCATCTGTGAAGGTTATGAAGTAAAAATATCCACCTCTTGCACTTGAGCTCATGGATCCACATACATCAGAATATACCAGACCCAAGAGTTCACTGGCTCGCTCACCTTTTTTAGTAAAAGGTGACTTGGTCATCTTTCTAAGAAGACAGAACTTACGGTTGAAAGTGACTCACAATCACCAACTTCAAGAAATCCTTCTTGAGCCAACCTGTTTATCCTGTTCTTATTGATATGACCTAGCCTACAGTGCCAAAGGTAGACTTCTGACACATTATCTATTCTAGAGCATTTATCGAAGGTTTGATCCACATTAATAGGCTGTGATAGTAAGTATATTTCATTATTTAGTTGTCCAACAAATATTGTAACACCATTCAAAATGATATTGCAAACGTTATCTTTTATTAAAAATTCATAACCGTACATGGCCAAAAGGCCTATAGAAATAATATTTAATAAAAAGTTTGGACAATAGTGACATTCACTAAGAATTACATTACGAGAGTTGATTACAAAGTTCATGATTCCTAAAGCTAGAACTGGAACTTTGCTTCCATCTCCAATATTCAGGAACCTCTCACCTTCATCAAATCTCCTACTGACCTGCAGACCCTGCATCGAATTACAGATATGATAAGGGCTTCCGGTATCCAATACCCAGGCAGTAGTATCACAAATGGAAAAGTTGCAAGGTGTTATCATATAATTACCTTACTTCTTTTTTGGCCTGTTCGGATCCAGGAAGGCAATGTATAGAGGATAGTTTCTCTTCCAGTGCCCCTACTTCTTGTAAAAGAACCACTCCGCCTGGCTCTGGTCGGGCTTGCACTTCTTGGTCTGACCCTGTATAGACATCCCAGCATGCGGCTGCACCTTCTTATTCTTCTTCTTCTTATTCTTCTTCCCTTTTTTAAAGGATCGACGACCAGAAGAAGACCCTCTCACAACATTCACCGACTCCTTATGGAGCTGGTGGTCCTTCTCAAAGTTCTGCAGCAACCCCAACAAGCCGTGGTAGTTCACTGCAGGCTTTGTCATCCGAAAATGACTAAGGAAGGAGAGGAAGGACTTGGACAAAGAATTAAGGATTGCATCCTTATCAAGCTACTCGTGCAAGGGAAAGCCAAGTTTACTTAGGCACTCAATCATTTCGATCATGTACAGTACATGATCGGTGACTGAGGCCCCATCCCTCATCCGAGCATTGAAAATGGTACAACTAGTTTTGTGCCTTTCAACATCGTCAGACGTGCCAAAGGAGTCGTTCAACATTTGAAGTATCTCTTGCAGCTGGGCGTTCTCGAACCTGTGGTTGAACTCATCATTCATTGCCACCAGCATTATGCATCGAACAGTGGTGCGGTCGTTGAGCCACTTGTGGTAAGTGTCTCGGACCGTCCCTTTAGCATTCGGGGCTGGCTCCTCAGGTACCGGATCCGTTACTACATAAAGGATCCGCTCATGCTCAAGGATGATTTTCAATTTTCGATACCAACTATCGAAATTAGGTCCCATGAGCTTGTCATTATCTAATAATGATCGGAGCGACAGGATAGTGGCCATAGCTGCATAAAGGAAAATCAGACCTCTATTAGTATATAAATTATTAATACTAAAGATTTGGACTTTAGTCTAAAGTTTCTTCCTGTATTTTTATGAACTAGTAGCCTCAACCTCCAATTCGAAGAATTACTTTAATTCCTTAGTGGGTATTAGAATCCACACGACTACACACGAGTCCAACTTTGGTTGGTCAACCCATGTGCATCTATTGGTAGGTTCATAATCAGTTGTTTCTCTAAACAACTTTTAGTAATTGATTTTGCCCCAAAACCTAATCAGTAGGCTTTGGCCTCCACTGAAAAGATCTGGTTAGGTCCAACCATTACATAATTTGATTTGGTGAATCGGACCAATAAATGATCAGGCCCGACTTTGGCCGGCCAATCTGACCACCATCAGAAAGACTCAACCAAATTATCATACTATGAATGATAATTCCATTAGTCAATAAGCACCAGGCCTTTGGGCCTCCAATGATTATTAAACTAATGGACTCATTATCACTCACTTAATGGGAGGCTATGACTTAGTTATCATTATAACTTAATTATTTTAGGGACCTAATAATTTTGAGGATTTCATTAAAGGATAGAAGAGAAGAAATTAACCAGCTAATTTCAATCCTCCCACTGACTTCACCAAGTCAGATTATAAAGGATTTAATTAAAGCCAGCATTAGGAGCACCTCAATCAGTCACACTGATTTACCTAATGACATGGGTGAGCCCTAATCACCAAGTGATCTAATCAAAACCAAACTCACCAGGTTCGTCAGGTAAGTGAGATCAGTGGTGGGGATAAGCCATTAACTCGTTAGAGATCGAATCAATGCAAGTAGCTCCCACTTAAAAACCACTGGTCAAACTGCCAAACTTACCTTAGACTCCAACCGGTACATTAGTTTTAATTTGATCAACTTAGTAAATAGGGTTCCACCACATAGCCATGAATTAAGTCCATCTTGGTTTAGTTAAAGATGTGGACCCATTCAACTACAACTATTGAAATTGAATCTAGAGTGTCCTTGACCTAATCTAATTCAACTTTTGATTAGATTTGACCAATTACT
Organism: Elaeis guineensis; assembly: GCF_000442705.2. NCBI lineage: Eukaryota > Viridiplantae > Streptophyta > Magnoliopsida > Arecales > Arecaceae > Elaeis > Elaeis guineensis. The sequence goes on along the minus strand of NC_025995.2, from coordinate 49,632,609 downwards.
CTAATTTAGTCCATTTCTTTAAGCTAACCATAGGTCTAACCCAATTATGGACTTAATCCATCTAACCCATTGATCCACAAGTTTATGCAATTGTCTTAGGTCTTAATTCATAATTCTAGACCAACTTGACAACACTTAATTCTTTTAATTAAGTATTTGGGCTGATGGGTCAGGGTTTGATATTTCAAAAATAATTTTTAAATTTGAAAGGTTTTATTTTCTGTTCACCAAATATGTTGACTCATTTCACAAACAGATCAGCATATTTCATAAACAGCAATCCTATTGCTAATTACATAACAGAAAATAACTCAATCAAAATAAATCATGAATATTCCTTTAGATCTAATCTAATACATTCATGATAAATTTCATAATTGAACTTTTATAATTAATTCCTTTCGCTGCTTCGTCTACATGGAATATAATTACAGCGGCACCCCTACCACCATAGGAGAACCCCATCGAATGGGAGGAGAGGGCCTTTAAACCCTACTTTTCTCCTATGATCGGACGACCATGGCAACCAACCCAATTAGACTACATACTACTTGGATCAAGTATATCTAAATATACCAATTTTAAAATTTAAATTTTAAATTTTAAATTTTAAATTTTAAATTTTGAATTTCAAATTTTAAACAAATTTCAAATTTTAAATTTTTGAATTTCAAATTTTGAATTTTAAATTTTGAATTTCAAATTTAAAATTTCAACCAAATTTCAAATTTCAAATTTTGAATTTCAAATTTTTGAATTTTGAATTTTAAAATTTAAATTTCAAATTTTGAATTTCAAATTTCTAAATTTTGAATTTTGAACAAATTTCAAAATTCAAATTTTAAATTTTGAATTTTAAATTTTAAATTTTAAATTTAAATTGTTAGATTACAATTTAATCTATGCATGCAAATATATATCATATTTTAGAACCCGCTCTGATACCATTTGAAGTGAATTTCAGTGCAGGAATAAAATGGTAATTTTAAAACTTTTTCAAAATTATAATTTTACAGTGGAAAATATTAATTAATCTAATTAATTAACATGTGTTTATCCTACACTAGGATCTAAATATGATATATAGCATGTATTTAAATTTGAAATTCAAACTTCTATAGTAAATAATTTACTATTATATGTTCAGAACATATTACCTTCATATAGGTAGTCGATCGTTGTAATCTGATCACCATCTGGAAGGTCTGATCATTGCAATATAGTCACACAGTATGCTTGGTCTCTGCGGATCATCTACACGAAGCTTTCGATCTGATCGGCTTCTCACGAATGCTAGTTCGTTGTAGAGCCCTTTCGACAACCGATGCTGATCGAACTCCTTCGATCGATATCTGCCAACTCCTCAGGCACTTTGGATCATCAGCAAAGATGGTAGAGAGGTTGATGAAGCTCTCTTTAAAGTTTGGTGGGCTCACGATACTCGTAGCTCACCTTCTCACTTCTCAAACCCCAGGCAAAAATCCTAGGTTACTCATTGAAAACCCTGCGCCCACTCTTGTTTCTTTTCTTTCATTTTCTCTCGAAAGTTTTTGAACTTCTGACTCATGCACAAGGCTTCCTCACACCCACTATTCTCTCTCAAAAAAATTTTACGCACACCCCACCTCCCTTTCTCTTTTAAAACAGTGTAAGACATGTCTTATCCGCGTGAAAGGATAAAGATAAGTGGTTGCACACTTGAATTCAAATCAAATTTGAATTCAAATGCAAACCAACTCATCCTTATCCACTCTGGGTGTGAGAAGAGAGGAGGCATGGCTTCTTTGTGCATAGAGAGTTTACATGAGAAACTCTTTCTCGTGTATAATAAGTGGCACACAAGATGGATAAGGCAAGTTGGCGCATGGAGTTGGTTGCCCCATTCAAATTCAAACTTCATTTGAATTTGAATGGCCAACCATCCATTTTTATCCAGATAAATGGTGCACAAGAGAGGGCATGGGAAGGCTTCTATGTGAGAGAAAATTTATGAGAAGTTGTTTCTCGTGAATTCAAATGGGCGCACGAGAAGTGAGATGGTGCAGGGAGATTAGTTAAGGTGGTTTGAACCTAATTGAGCCAACCTAATCAAAATAGGTTAGGCACAATTAGACTAAGTTAAATCTAACTTAATTAGATTTAATTAGGCTCAATAAAATCTTAATCAAATTAGAAATTGACTAAGCCCAACCCCTGATCAAATCAGTGACCAAAACACCTTAGCGATTAGGTCAACACTTAACCTAATCGGGTCAAACCCAACTAAATCCAATTCAATTGGACTTGATCCAAAAATAATTACTCAATCAAATTGAGTTAATTAGTGATCAAATTATTAATTAAATCTCTCATAAATATTGAGTCCAAATCTGATGGGCAATCGGGCATCAAAGTCCATCGATATAAAACCCTGATCAAAAAGTCCCAAACCAGTGGGACTCTTGACCCTGGTACCTAAAATGTGTGGTACTCATGATTAGAGAATCCTGATTCTCGATCATAGAGTCTCAGACATGTAGGACTCTTCATCAGCCATCAGATCAGATAGGAACCTCTAATGTGTGTGACCCCGCAGGTTCAAACCTAAGCCGGTAGCATAGGAACCAATTCCTGTCGAAGTGACCATCTAGCAATGGTACCCGACGTTCGGATAGGTCGAATAGTCGCAATCACAATACTCAGAACCTAAGTGAATATGGTTACTGTATAATTCATCCTTTTGACCCCTGTTTTTAGGATGACTCAGGGTTAAACTGTCAACCCTGATCAGATCATCCGAATTGTGCTCAACTCAAACAGTCCTGCGACTCCTCACTAGGACTACCCTGGCCAAGGTTTTGCTAAATTAAAATATGACTGTACATAGCTCCTGAATTGGAGTGGTCAATCTCATCTTGACACACGTATCAACAAGTCAAGTACTTGACTATACCCAGCAGCCTTCCGTCACTGAATTAGAAATTTAGGTAGTCCAGTGCCTAAGTGCAGTGAGTTGCTTGCAAGTCACCATGGCGGTCTCAGGTCGGAGGGATAGTTATACCCATATCCCATCGGAGCAAATCTTGACAGCAGAAATAGCTCTGAAGTCAGTCATGTTCAGTGCAGATGTACCCTTACATCTCACCTGTATGCCATACCAGTGTCTCCACACTCCTTGGTTAAGAAGACAACCAATCCATATGGCACACAACGACCTATGCTTGATAAACATTATCATCCTTGGTAACAACGTATCATTTGGTCGCGAACAGATTTAAGGACTAAATGACAAATCCTCCTTTGTCGAGTCTAAATAGTCCTAAGGACTTCACCACAACTCAGGAGTTCATTAGAAGATGAAATAATTTGTGATGAAAAATACCAAAATAACTTTTATTTATTTATAATTTATATACTAATACAAGAAAGAGTACAACCATCAATAGGCTGATGATTGACTTTAGGATACTATTCTCAATAGTATGTTGGCTGTAGCATATTCATTGTAGGAATCAGATTTCACCAAGATGGGATCTATCAATCTCGATAGATGAGAGGAGTAGTCCTATGGTGATCGAAAGATCGAGTCCTTAAGCCCATGGCCATGGCAGAGTGAAATAATGAAAAAAAGTTTTTCATTAGGGTTTCACATCAGACTCGGATCGATCGATCAACTCATATGACTGATGTTGGGTTTGACGAGTTCACCTTAACCCTAATTCAGTCAGGACTCATGATAGAGGAACTCAATCACACAGGTAGCTGCACCAAGAGGTTCATCTTCAGTTCTGATAGATTGTCACCATATACTGTTAGGTGTCACTAATAGATTTTGAGAGCAATTAGAATGATCTTGATGATCGATCATTCTAATTGTATGAATTAGAAGAGTTCTGGTCCATCGAAAGAAGTTTTGATGATGTCGATGATGAGATCATGACATATCTCATTACCATACAGAATTGAACCTAACTGGGTCACACTAACAAGGGTTAGAATTTGGATGTCATCAATTGGGCTAGCCCAATTGATTTGGATTAGATCCAATTAGATTCAAAGAAATCGTGCTAGCACACAATTGAGCCTAACTTTCTCCTCATGCAATCTTTTTCATTTCGACTGAGCCAAATATGATTTGACTCACCCAAAAAATATTGAGAAAGTTTTTCTCAGTCTGACTGGAGCCAGTCTAGCTCAAAAAAATCTTGTCTTAATTCATGAGATGAATTTAAGACAACATCTGCTAATTCCTGATACCTGTCATTTTCATTTTAGGATATCTGTCAAATGTTGAAGCCACTTGGCAAGAGGTTATTAGAGGTTTTTGTGGAGTGTCCACCTGCCAAAAATAAGCACCAATGAGGGCACCACAATTGGATAAGGCTTGCACCCCAAGTGGATAAAGATCAAGAGGAGTCTCGATCAACATGGACTCTTTGGTGCCAACATGATTGTGCTTACCCAATGTTGGTGCCAACTCTTGGAGAGAGGTTGGGGTTCTTATCTGATGTGATCAGATGACATCACTCCATCAATCAAAATTTTTTTGGATTAAATAATTTTTTTTGATTGATCGAATGATGTGGCACTGTGCAGCGCAGCAGGGTCTATATAAACCTTGTCTGCGCCTAGTGTTTAAGGGATTCTGCTCTCTACCCAGCAAAAGCCAGCCACCCCTCCTCTTCTCCACATCCTCCCTGGTTCTCCCTCTCCTCTCTTCATGCCCAAAAGGTTGGGCATCCATCTGGTGCAAGATCAAGGTGTGGTGATGCCTTGAACAGGAAGGCTGCAGGAGTTCTTCGACAAGCTGCTGCTCCAACTTCAGGAAGACTTTTGAAGATCTTCCTAATCAGATTTAGTTCTAATTTTTGGAGAAAAGATTCATGAGGAAAATATGATCTAGGTCCTATTCGAGTGGATACTGGTAGAGGCCAGACGATTGCGTGGCTAAATCAGAACCTCAGGCTTGCTGCGATCATTTACAGGGTAATCAGATTACCCTTGAGGTATTTCATATTTCTTCATACTTTTAGATTTATTTTAGAATTAATATCAGATAATATAATTAGATTTAGAGATTTAGATCTGAAATAAATATAAGATAATTTTTTTTAAAAATTATTCCATCCCAGATTTGATGAAATCTGGAAGATCCTACAAGGAAAAAATCTATTTTTCCTTCAATAGCATCTATTTATATCTCTAAGATATGAAATCATAATCATTCAATATGATTATAATTAAGCATATCAAGCATATCATATATGCATAAAGTTCTAATAACATGCATGAATACAAAATATTCTTTTTGCGATTCTTCTTCTTAGGACATTACAATGACACTCCTACGTGCCATAAGAGTACCCTATTGAATAGGAAGAGAATATCTCTGAACCTTACTTGCTCTTATGCCTGGATGGCCTGGTGATGAACCTCAATTAGAGTACTAAGCTACTAAGAAAATTCTATATATATATAATGTATTTTATATTTAAAATATATCTCTAAGACATACTAGGGATTGGATGTTTAATCGGGTTCAACCCTTAAGCCGACTTGAACCAAACCAAAATTCCATGTTTGATCATAATCAAGACAACATTCTAATCTTTGATTATATAGATCAAGGTAGGTTCTGATACCACTATTGGGTTTCGATGGCACAGTGGAAGGATTAGGTATTTAAAATTTTCATTAAAAATACTTGATGCACCGAAAACTCTAATGCCCAAAAACTCTTGACTATATCAATCAAAGTATAATAAAATAAATTTGGATCAAAAGAATACCTGTAACGCTAATCCAATTTTTATGAGGCATCTAAGTATCCACCCTCCAATGGTGATCCACATGAAAATTGAATCAAGGACGATGCTCCTTCTTCACCTTGCTTCAAGAGTTCTAGCTCCTAAAACTCAACCAGCCACCAATCGATCAGATCTTCCTCCAGACCTGAGTCTGAACCTTTCTAAACCATCTACTAGACTTGACCATCTTTTTCTAGACCTCTTAAATTTTTAGAGCTATTAGGATTAGGTTTGTCTTAAAAGAACAAGCCTTGTCCTAAAACCTAGAGTTGTAAGAGAGGGAGAGAGGGAGTGGATAGGGTATGTAAGAATTGAATTATCACCCCATCTGCCATCCCCTATTTATAGCACCAGATGGGGCACTAATAGAGAAGGCACACCTCATCTGGAAAGGTATATCAAGTCCTCATATCACTTATCTGAGAGTCCTTAAACAGAAGGACTCTTCAGGGGGTGATACGTCGATTCCTACCTTCTCATGCATGCATGCCTAGAACGAGATGCTTTTCACATCTCTTCACACATCAGATTAGTTTAAAATTTTTTCACATAAATGTTTGTCTAAATAGAAAGGTTATTGATGTTCAAATCTTAAAATTTGTAAATAAAACCGCAAGCACACGGTGTGCAGAGTAGCACGACCAGCGAGTACGGGTCGATCCCACAGAGACTTGGTTTTAAAAATGATTTTCAAATCTATGCTCAAGTGAGCTTTAACAAAAATTGAAAGTCGAAAGTTGTTTGCTAAAGACAATAAGACTAAGGATCTAGGGTTTTTGAATCCACTAGATCTAGATTAGGGAATTCTACCTAAAATTTTTCTTATTGATCCTAACGACTACTCCTCTTGTCTTTCCCAAGCATAGATTATGAAGGGACTAAGGCCCAACGATAATCCATCAAGATTCTTTACAGGGGAGTAGTAACTAGGATCCCTTAGGATTTTCTCCTCCTATGCACTGAATCAAGCATGAACTATGAAGGGACTCTGACCCAACTGTAGTTCTTCAAAAATTCTTGGCAAAAGAGGAAGAAAAAGAAACCCTAAGAAAAAGAAAGAACTCTATGTAAAATCCCTACTCATGATCTAGCTTCATCGCAAACCCTAGAAGGGATGCTTAGCTAGACATGATCTAAATCTACTTGCAAAATTTAAATGCAGAAAAATAAACTACCCTAATTTCATAAATTAAACTATCCTAATTGCATAAATTTAAACTGCATAATTTAAACTAACCTAATTGCATAAAATTAAATTGCATAAATTAAACTATCCTAATTGCAAGAAAAATAAATTGCATAATGTAAAGAGATGAAATTGCATAAAAATAAGATTTTATATATAAAAAAAAATTTATTACAAAAACCTCAAAGCTCGAGGCTTGAAAAGAGAGCTAAAAACCCCACTATCTAGGGTTACAAGCTTGATCTCAAGGAAGAATATATAAAACAAGGGCCTTAGGGGGCTTTTTATAGGCATTTGGGGGTTATAAGGTTTTCAAAACTTTCGATGTGGGACTAAGAGGTTTTAGAGAGTTGTTAGGGGGGTTTATGGTGCGCCGATGGGTCCATGATCCACGCGCCTGTTGCTGTGGACCAGGCGGCTAATCAGATCACCAAATCAGTTGATTTTTGATCAATTTTGATCTGATTTGACTCGGGTTTGATCCAATTGAGTCTTCTTTCTTCATTCTTCAATTCCTGGGTCAATTTAACTCCGTTTTGCATAAAATTTGCGCCGTTGGAATCCTCTTTTCTTGTTCTTTCTATTGATGATCTCTTCTTCTACAAAATATAATAACAAGTATCAATTTCTTAATAAAGTTAGATAATTTAGATATTAATTGATACTTTTTATGTCAATTTGTGACATAAATCACACCCCCCAACTTAATCATTGCTAGTCCCTTAGCAATGTACCAAAATAAGATCATAATTCAAAAAGATCCTTCTTTGCAAATTAATTTAAGATCGAAATTCAAGAAGTTTTCTAGTATTACTAAGTAATGAGCTTCGAATTAGAATCGGTAGTCGGTCTACTTAGAAGCTTTCTTAGAGTACACTTAAAGTTTTATAGCACTAGTGTGAGTGATAACTAACTTAGTATTTCAGTATTAACTTGTACAGGCCAAATATATCATTTTTCATAACTTAGTTCGATTAATTTTCTATACACCCCAGATTAAACAAAGAACTAAGGTAGCTTTCACACTGTATTTTTTTTTTTTTTTTTTTTTTTTTTTTTTTTGCTGAGCATCCTGGCCTTCCCACCACCGTTTGACGCGAATCTCAACACTTGACTTAGGTGAAGAGACCCGGTTACTAGGCTTAGGGCAATCCACATTTACTCTGTGTTTTGCATTTTATTTCAGGCAGGTAGCTCTTTCCTTAAATTCAAATTTCTTCAATTGGGGTGTAGAGAAAATTATCTAATTTAAATAATACTCAAATCCTTAATTGACCTTACAATTAACACCTACTTTACCTTGTTAGTGTGCATGTGCAATTGGAAGTGCTAATAGTCTTTAAATGACCTAAGCCACCAAGAGTCTAACCAGCTAATCTTCTCCGTGACTCACTACATTAGCAAATACTTTCTAACTTACTCTTATTTCTTTTATAGATTAATTTATTTCATATATATATATATATATATATATATTTATTTATTTATTTATTTTTTTTACATAATATATTAAATGCAAGAAATAACTCATAGTGGAAGGAAAAGGAAATGATAACACCTGATTTTGTTCAAGCTCTCCCCCCAACTTGACCGACATTGTCCCCAATGGAGTTTATCTAATTTAATTAAGCAAACTGAAAACAAAGAAAGCATTAGAAATTAAATAAGCTGGGTTGCCTCCCAGAAGCGCTAAGTTTTATGTCTTCAGCCAGACCAAACCTCGAAGCAACTTAATCAGAATAAGTTGGTTCATAAAGAACCATGGCATCTTCAATAGTCTTGACAGGTAATTCCAAGAATGGTTTTAATCGTTGACCATTAACTTTAAAGATAACACCATTACTTGGGTTTTCAATCTCAACAGCTCCGTGTGAAAAGACTTCCTTTACTAAAAATGGTCCTGTCCATCTAGACCTAAGCTTTCCTGGAAACAGATGTAATCTAGAGTTATATAAGAGTACCTTTTGTCCGATATTGAAAGTTTTTCTCATAATTGATTGATCATGAAATGCTTTGGTTCGTTCCTTGTATATCTTTGCATTTTCATAGGCTTCATTTCTAAGTTCTTCTAATTCATTCAACTGAAGCTTTCTATGGTTTCCAGCGTCGTTCAAATTTGTATTTAGTTGTTTGATGGCCCACATGGCTTTGTGTTCTATCTCAATAGGCAAGTGACATGGTTTACCAAACACAATCCTATAAGGAGACATTCCTAGATTGGTCTTGAAAGCGGTTCGGTATGCCCAAAGTGCATCAATTAATTTCAAAGACCAATCCTTTCTATTGGCACTAACAGTTTTTTCCAGAATTTGTTTGATTTGTCGGTTTGACACTTCAACTTGTCCACTAGTTTGAGGATGATATGGTGTGGTCAATTTGTGGGTGACATTATACTTTTTCATCAATGTTGCAAAAGGTCGGTTACAAAAATGGGTTCCCCGATCACTAATGATTGCCCTAGGAATACCGAAACGGGAGAGAATATTTTCTTTAAGAAACTTAATGACCATTTTGCTATCGGGTGTTCTACATGCAATTGCTTCTACCCACTTTGAAACATAATCAACTGCTACTAGAATATATTTATTTCCAAAGGAATTTGGAAATGGTCCCATGAAATCGATTCCCCAAACATCAAAAACTTCAACTACCAAGATTGGGTTGAGTGGCATCATGTGTCGCTTGGTGATTCGACCCATTTTCTGACATTGAGCACAACTTTTACAATATTCATAAGCATCCTTAAACAAATTGGGCCAATAAAAACTACATTGGAGAACCTTAGCAGCAGTTTTCTTAGACGCGAAGTGACCCCCACATGCTTGATCATGACAAAAAGATAAAATATTCATGACTTCATTATCTGGGATACACCTTCTAATAATTTGATCAGGACATTGTTTAAAAAGATAAGGATCATCCCAAATGAAATACTTCACTTGGGCAAAGAATTTATATTTATCCTGCTTAGTCCAATGAGAAGGTATCTTGCCTATGGCTAAATAATTTACAATATCAGCAAACCAAGGTTCAGTAGACACAGACATGAGTTGCTCATCTGGGAAAGATTCATTGATGGGTGGTTCACTAGATGGTGCAACTGGAATTCGGGACAAATGATCTGCTACAACGTTCTCAGTGCCTTTCTTGTCCCTAATTTCTAGGTCAAATTCTTGAAGGAGCAAAATCCATCTGATTAAACGTGCCTTGGCATCCTTCTTTGCTAGGAGATGTCTAATGGCTGAGTGATCGGTGTAAACAATGGTGTGGGTCCCAACCAAATAAGATCTAAATTTTCTCTAAAGCAAAGACAACGGCAAGGAACTCCTTCTCAGTTGTGGTGTAGTTAAGCTGCGCATCATTTAAGGTTTTACTTGCATAATATATCACTCTAGGCAGCTTATTTATTCGTTGACCTAAGATTGCGCCCACAACATGATCGGACGCATCACACATTAATTCAAATGGTTCAGACCAGACAGGAGGATGAATGATTGGAGCTGATACAAGTGCATTTTTTAGAAATTCAAAGGATTCCAAGCACTCATGAGTAAATTCAAATTTGGTATCCTTTGCCAAAAGATTAGTCAGTGGACGTGCTACTTTGCTAAAGTTGGCAATAAACCTTCTATAGAATCCAGCATGACCTAAAAATGAACGTATTTCTTTCACAGATTTAGGTGGTGGAAGACTTGCAATTAGATCTATTTTGGCCTTGTCCACTTCAATCCCCTTTTTAGAAATGACATGGCCAAGAACTATTCCCTGTTTGACCATAAACTGACATTTTTCCCAGTTGAGAACTAGGTGCTTCTCCTTACATCGTTCTAGAACTAATTGCAGGTGATTCAGACACTCGGAGAAGGTTAGGCCAAAAACAGAAAAGTCATCCATAAAAATTTTAGAAATCGTTCTATCATATCTGAAAACATGCTGATCATGCATCTCTGAAAGGTTGCCGGTGCATTACATAGTCCAAAGGGCATTCGTCTATAGGCAAAAGTACCAAATGGACAGGTGAATGTAGTCTTTTCTTGATCTTCAGCGGCTATGGGGATCTGGTTGTAACCGGAGTATCCATCAAGAAAACAGTAAAACTCTTGTCCGGCTAGTCTTTCCAACATTTGATCAATAAATGGCAAAGGAAAGTGATCTTTCCTTGTCGCAGCATTCAACTTTCTATAGTCTATACAGACCCTCCATCCCGTTTGGGTCCTAGTTGGGATAAGTTCGTTTGCATCATTTTGGACCACTGTTACCCCAGATTTCTTGGGTACTACTTGAACTGGGCTTACCCAAGAGCTATCAGAAATAGGATAAATTATTCCACTATCTAGGAGTTTCAGAATCTCCTTTTTAACTACATCCTTCATAACTGGATTAAGCCTTCTTTGGGCTTCTCTTGTTGGTTTAGCCTCTTCCTCTAAGTATATTCTATGTTGAACTATAGAAGGGCTTATTCCTTTGATATCTGCTATGGTCCAACCTATTGCTTCTGATTTGCTTTTAGAACTGACATAACTCCTCCTCTTGCTTGGGATCTAGGTCTGATGCAATAATTACAGGCAAAGTTTCTTTGGGTCCTAGATATGCATACTTGAGATGTTCTGGGAGGGGTTTCAGTTCTAAAATGGGTGCTTCCTCTATCGATGGTTTAGGTGATGGTTCACCATCTCAATGATTGGTTCAGTAGGAAGTGTCGATTCCTGATTAATCTGATTTTCTTTAAGTATTTCATTGACATCCTCAGACTCATGGATTAACCAGGGGTTAGACTCTAGGTCGACTTCATCATCACTAATGTCAATGGATTCATAAATACCATCTTGGACTACATTGACATCAGCATGAGAAGAGGATTCCTGTTCTAAGTTAAAAACATTAAGCTCAATGGTCATATTCCCAAAGGATAACTTCATTAGACCATTTCGACAATTGATTTCAGCATTGGCCGTAGCTAAGAATGGTCTTCCTAAAATGACAGGTATATGTCCTTTAGGATTCACAACTGGCTCAGTCTCTAAAACAATAAAATCTACAGGAAAAATGAAATTTTCAACCTTTATCAGAACATCCTCGACCATTCCCTTAGGGATCCTGAGAGATCTATCGGCTAACTGTAATGTGATCCCAGTAGGTTGAAGTTTTTCTAATCCTAGTTGTTCATACACCGAATATGGAAGGATATTCACACTAGCTCCTAGATCTAGCAAGGCCTTTTTTATATTGGTTTCTCCAATAACACAAGAAATTGTTGGAGCTCCAGGGTCCTTATATTTAATTGGCACATGGCTAGATAGGTATGAACTGACACTTGCAGCCAAAAATGCTTTCTTTGGTACATTAGTGGTCCTTTTCCTAGTGCAAAGATCTTTTAAAAATTTGGCATAAGTTGGAACCTGATGGATTATATCTAAAAGAGGAATATTAACTTGGACTTGTTTAAATACCTCTAAAATTTTGTCTAAATGTTCAGATTTATTGGATTTCAGTCTGTTTGGAAAAGGAGCTCTAGGACTTTTAAGTACTGGACTAGGTGAATTTTCAGTTTCTGGTGCTTGAGGTTGAAAGGTAGTAGTTTTAGAAGGTGACTCGGCAGATGAGTCATCTATATCATCAAGTGCAACTACCTTATTGTCTATTTGTTTTCCTGATCTTAAGGTATGAATGGCATTTACACCATTAACTTGGTTTCCTTGTTGGGGTCGTGGACCATTTTGGTTCCTAGGATTTGGCTCAGGTTGGCTAGGTAACCTACCATGTTCTCGTTCACTAATGGTCGAAGCCAGCTGACTTACTTGCATTTCCAGACGGGCTATAGCTTGGGTGTTATTATTTATGAGTTGACCCGTGGTTTGCATAAAGCTGGTATGTGTCTTCATCATGGCTTCTAGGCTTTTCTCTAAAGAGGTAATTTTCTTGTCATTATCATGGAAGCCTGGCGGGTTGTTCATTACTGGGTTGGACCTTAGATTTTGCTGATTGAAATTTGGATTGCCTACATTAGGATTCTGGGACCATGAGAAATTCGGGTGATTCCTCCAACCTGGGTTATATGTGGGTGCATAAGGATTGTTCAATGGTCCTTGATAGGTGGCATTCACCTGTGCACACTCATTCGAGTAGGAACATTCTTCTAAGACATGGTCTGGTGCATTGCACCCTTTACACATGGGTGCAGATATTTGATTTACATTGGCTGGTCTCTGTAATTCTAAGGCTTCCAATCTACGTGTTAAGGTTGCAATCTTGGCCTCTGATGCTAGGGTTGGTTGAATTTGATGCATTCCTCCTCTTGAAGGTGTAGCTTTATCAGGTTCCCTAGTTGTTTCCCACTGTAAATTTTTCTCGGCTAGGTCTTCTAAGAATTGCCAAGCTTCAGTAGTTTCTTTGTCCATAAATTGGCCTTGGCACATGGACTCTAGCATGGTTCTTGAGTTTGAATCTAACCCCTCATAGATGATCTGGCATAGTCTCCAAGTTTCTATTCCATGGTGTGGGCATTGGGTCAAAAGATTCTTGAAACGATCAAAGTACTTCCAAAATGATTCACCAGCTAGTTGGTAAAATTGATTTATTTCATTCCTAATCCTAGCTGTTTTATGATGGGGAAATACTTTTTTAAAAATATTCTCACAAAGCCCTCCCAGGTAGTGACAGAATAGTTTGGCAGACTATAAAGCCACTTCTTAGCATTGTCCTTAAGGGCAAAGTTGATTAATCTAAGTTTGACCTCATCCTCTGTTAATTGCAGTTTCATGGTTGCACATACCTCCTCAAATTCTCTAATAAATATATAAGCATCCTCTAATCCTGTGAATTTTGGAAGCATATTTATGATTTGAGGTTTGATTTCAAAATTGTTAGCTGTGGGTTGTGGCAACCTGATACAAGATGGTTGGATGGAGCCAACTGGATAACACAAATCCTTAAGGGTCATGGGTTGGATTGGTTCAGCCATTGGAACAACAGGAATTGACTCAATTCTAACTAGACGACCCGACACTCTTCTCCACACACGAGGTGTACGGTTCTCGATGTTTATATAATTTTTTTTTTTTATAAAATTTTTATGTATAAGGAAAAGAAAGAAAAGAGAAAAAGTTCTAAAGAGAAGATCCTAAGGAGTCCTAAATCTAAAGAAAAGTAACCAAATTAATTTAAATTTTAAATTTTTTTTTTTTCAAACAAGTGAATCAATAAATTAAACTCAATCTATCCTAGGGTTAACCTAAATCTAGACAGCTCCTAACTGTTCCAAGATGACCCTTCAAACCTTCCAAGTGGAGATTGATCAACTAGTTAGCCAGGTAAGTATAAGAGGTGGGAGGTTCACTCATCGTTGCCTTTCTAGACACCAAACGAGTTGGCCAGGCCAGCAACTGAACCAATTTAACAAACCACCCTCAGGGACTTGCCTAGACACCAACTAATCAAACAACTCAAACTTGGTAGAACTCTTAGGGTTCCTTGTCCTATTGAGCTCGAATTCCTTAAGGTTGACGTCTAATTGATTTTAAGATTAAAGGTCTAGGTAATGCAATATGATGGAGATGGTTTTTGGGCTAAGGAAGGGTAATGAAATCCCCACCTTATCTTGTTAATGGGTTGATGCCCTTAGATTAATTATGAAAATGCAAATGCAAATAAACAAGATGACCAAGAATGTAAAAGATTTTAATTTAGAATTTTTTTTTTATTTTGATATTTTACTTCACGATTATGAAATGTCTTTTGTTTTGTTTTTTTTTTTTTTTTGTGATTAAGTAAATTCAAATGATTAGGTCTAAAGCAAAAGTAATTAACTAAAAATAATAAAAGAGAAATTAGAAGCGTACCTGAGTTTTCCAGCAATCACCAACTAAATATAGAAACCTAAAGGAAAAAGAAAGAGAGTTATAAAGCACGAAGAACAAATATTTGAAAATAATTTAAAATGCCAAATCCCCGACAACGGCGCCAAAAACTTGATGTGCAAATCTTAAAATTTGTAAATAAAACCGCAAGCGCACGGTGTGCAGAGTAGCACGACCAGCGAGTACGGGTCGATCCCACAGAGACTTGGTTTAAAAATGATTTTCAAATCTATGCTCAAGCGAGCTTTAACAAAAATCAAAGTCGAAAGTTGTTTGCTAAAGACAATAAGACTAAGGATCTAGGGTTTTTGAATCCACTAGATCTAGATTAGGAATTCTACCTAGAATTTTTCTTATTGATCCTAACGACTACTCCTCTTGTCTTTCCCAAGCATAGATTATGAAGGGACTAAGGCCCAACGATAACCCATCAAGATTCTTTACAGGGGAGTAGTAACTAGGATCCCTTAGGGTTTTCTCCTCCTATGCACTGAATCAAGCATGAACTATGAAGGGACTCTGACCCAACTGTAGTTCATCAAAAATTCTTGGCAAAAGAGGAAGAAAAAGAAACCCTAAGAAAAAGAAAGAACCCTATGTAAAATCCCTACTCATGATCTAGCTTCATCGCAAACCCTAGAAGGGATGCTTAGCTAGACATGATCTAAATCTACTTGCAAAATTTAAATGCAGAAAAATAAACTACCCTAATTTCATAAATTAAACTATCCTAATTGCATAAATTTAAACTGCATAATTTAAACTAACCTAATTGCATAAAATTAAATTGCATAAATTAAACTATCCTAATTGCAAGAAAAAGAAATTGCATAATGTAAAGAGATGAAATTGCATAAAAATAAGATTTTATATATAAAAAAAATTATTACAAAAATCTCAAAGCTCGAGGCTTGAGAAGAGAGCTAAAAACCCCACTATCTAGGGTTACAAGCTTGATCGAAGGAAGAATACATAAAACAAGGGCCTTTGGGGGCTTTTTATAGGCATTTGGGGGTTATAAGGTTTTCAAAACTTTAGATGTGGGACTAAGAGGTTTTAGAGGGTTGTTGGGGGGTTTATGGTGCGCCGATGGGTCCATGGTCCATGCGCCTGTTGCTGTGGACCAGGCGGCTAACCAGATCACCAAATCAGTTGATTTTTGATCAATTTTGATCTGATTTGACTCGGGTTTGACCCAATTGAGTCTTCTTTCTTCATTCTTCAATTCCTGGGTCAATTTAACTCCGTTTTGCATAAAATTTATGCCGTTGGAATCCTCTTTCCTTGTTCTTTCTATTGATGATCTCTTCTTCTACAAAATATAATAACAAGTATCAATTTCTTAATAAAGTTAGATAATTTAGATATTAATTGATACTTTTTATGTCAATTTGTGACATAAATCACCATCCTTAAGTATTTGAAAAATATTAAGGACCAATGGTTAGTCTATGACGAGTCAGATCTGAAATTTGTGGGGTTCACAAACTCCAGCTTTCAATCTGACCATGGTGACAGCAGAAGCGTGTCGGGTTATATCTTTACTCTGAATGGTGGAGCTATTTGCTGGAAGAGTTTCAAGCAGCATACTGTGACAGACTCTATTTGTGAAGTGGAGTACATCGCAGCATCGGATGTTGCAAAGAAAACTGTGTGGCTAAGAAAATTCATCACCGAGCTCGGAGTAGCACCCTCCCTCGATGGTCCGGTCCTGCTCTACTATGACAGCACTGGTGCCATAGCTCAGGTGAAGGAATCCAAAGCACACCAGCAGATGAAGCATATTTTGCATCGCTTCCACATGGTCTGGAAGATCATGGATCGAGGTGACGTCGACCTTCAGAAGATCGACGGAAAGAAGAACCTGACCGATCCCTTCACTAAAGCCCTAACGATAAAGGAGTTCGACAACCACAAGTTGAAGATGGGTATTAGATACTGTGCCGAGTGGCTTTAGGACAAGTGAGAGTTATTGAAAATTATGTCTCAAATGCCAATCGTCAATCTATTGATGGTTGAGCAACCTTGTATTGTAATTGATTTGTTAATAAATAAAATATATTTTTAGTATTTTCATCATAAGTTTTCATCTTCTAATGAACTTCGTTGTTGTGATGAAGTCCTTAGTACTATTTAGGTTGATAAAAAGAAGATTTATCGATTAGTCCTTAAAACTGTTCATGATCAAATGATAGGCTGTTAATAAGGACGACAGCCTCTATCGAGCATGGTCGCTGTAGGCCATATGGGTTGGTTGTCCTCTTAGCCAAGGAGTGTGGAGACACTGGTATGACATACAGGTGAGATGTAAGGGTACATCATCATTGAATGTGACCAACTCTAGAGCATTCTGCTGTCGAAAATATCTCTGATGGGATATAGGTATAAGTGTCCTTTAGATCTGAGATCGCCTCAGTGACTTGCAAGCAACTCACTGTGCTTTGGTACTGGACTAGCTGAATTTTTAATTCAGTGATCGAAGGTTTCTGGGCACAGTCAAGTACTTGCGAAGTCAGAGTGTGATCGAGATGGGATTGACCACTCCAATAGTTGGAGAAGAATGAGTTACTGTATTTCAATTTAGTAAAACCTTGGCCAAGGTAATCCATCAGATGGATTTGATATTTTGAAATACAATGTGGACAACCTGATCAGAGTTGACAATTGAACTCTGAGGTATCTTATGATCATTTTGGTCAAGGAGATGAATTATATGGAAACTATATCTGCATGGATTCTAAGGATGTTGTTTTACACATTCGACCTATCCGGCCATCGGGTACCATTGCTAGATGGTCACTTCGATTGGTACAAAAATTATTCCTATACTATCGACTTAGGTTCGACCTATGAAGTCACACACATTAGAGTTCACGATCTAATCAGATGATTGATCAATGATTAAAAATCATTCTAGGGTTAAACGATTAATACGATTGATATTTAACCTAGTGCAAGTGTTGCAGGAGGATCGATTAGCAATTTGATTGCTAATTGAACTTAATTTGATTAAGTCAAAAGGTTGAGATTAAGTTTAATTAAATATTATTTAATTAGATTTAGTTTGGACTTGATTGGATCAAGTCCAATAGTTTATTGGATAAGCCAAGTGCAAGGAAAAACTAGTCCTAGTTCAAATAGGACTTGGGTCAACCTAATTTCTAATTGATTAAAAAATTAAATTAGATTTAAATCTAATTTAATTGATCAAATTAGCTTCTTAATTAAGTTAAGATCTATTTTAATTAGGTTGATTTAGTTTTAGTTTGATTTGGTTTGAGAAATCAAATTTGAACAAGTCATAGATTGAATCCTAGTAAGACTAGGATTCCACCTTGCACCACCTTAGCCCCACACGCCCACTCTCTCTTATCCCATGCCTACTCTCTCTTATTTTGTATCGAACAAAACCCTCTCTTTAGGCTCGACGCCATCCAAAACTCTTTCTCTTTTCTCTTACATGGAATGTGGTTGTGGATCAAGTCAAAGTAGGAATCAGTTTGGATTTCAAATTCTATGAGATAGAGTTTTAGGAAATTAAAACTCTTTTCCTTATGGCAATGATTTTACCCAAATTTTTTTTTTGAAATTTTTATGACTTTTATGGCACATAATATGCACCCTTTTCTGGTGGTCCACGGTAGAAAAAGAAGGAGGGGACGCCCAAGAGTTGGGCGCCCCTTGTCTTGCCTTGTTTGGATAATCTTGACTAAGTATTTGACCTAGAAAGGACTCTTCATATCTCTCTATTTAAAATAATTTTTTTATAAAATTTTGTAGAACATAGAGCATTAAGAGACCTTTGGGCTTCCAAAAATAAAGAGAAAGAGTTCTTGGGGTGTGGAGATCTAATAGACAAAATCTAGGTGTCTGGATTAGAGCAAAGGAAGAAGAAGAGGGTCTTCTTCTAGAGTTGCTGGGTTCATCTTTTTCTTTTTCTCTATCTATAAGTTTTCTGAGAGTGTCTCATCTAAAACTCCTTCTCTTACTTCTCATCTTGGAAGAGTCCAAATCAAGAAGAAGGAGGTATTTGATTGACCATCGAAGAAGGATCAGTGCAGTACTAGCATACTGTGCTGATTTCCTGGATCAGACTTCTGATCGTGATTCGTGGGCTCGTGTGGATGACTCCTAGAGGTCGGACACATGTGCAGCTCACAATATCATCCTCAAGCCTGGATTAGCAAAGTTAGAATGTCTAACTTGCAAGGTAATAGATATGATCTATTATATTTTACATACATTAGATACAGTATAGAAACATGTTGACATGATCAATATGTAGTTCTTGCTCTTTATATTTTAATTTCTGATTTAATACCATATAATAATCATGTAATAGGATCTTAGATCTAGGGATTCTCTAATTTTACAAGATAAATTTTGATTTATGTTAGTCTTCCGCTGCCTGATCTTGAAAAAGTTTCAAGATCTAATCCTGAAATCCTAGATCTGTTCCTTCACCTGAGTGTGTTGAAACTAGAAAAGGAGAAAAATTTTAAGGCTGATCCCAAGTTAGCTGAGGAATTAAGGAAGATAAAGATGTTCTGGGCTATATTCGGATAGAGCAAGATTCTGAAGAGAGATTGGAGT
>NC_025995.2:49512658-49613088 GCF_000442705.2 Elaeis guineensis | reverse complement strand
TCACATCTCTTCACACATCAATTAGTTTAAAATTTGTAAATAAAACCATCTTAAATTTGTAAATAAAACCGCAAGCGCACGGTGTGCAGAGTAGCACGACCAGCGAGTACGGGTCGATCCCACAGAGACTTGGTTTAAAAATATTTTCAAATCTATGCTCAAGTGAGCTTTAACAAAAATTGAAAGTCGAAAGTTGTTTGCTAAGACAATAAGACTAAGGATCTAGGTTTTGAATCCACTAGATCTAGATTAGGGAATCTACCTAAATTTCTTATGATCCTAAGACTACTCCTCTTGTCTTCCCAACATAGATTATAAGGGACTAAGCCAACGATAATCCATCAAGATTCTTTACAGGGGATAAACTAGATCCCTTAGGATTTCTCCTCCATGCACTGAATCAAGCATGAACTATGAAGGGACTCTGACCCAACTGTAGTTCTTCAAAAATTCTTGGCAAAAGAGGAAGAAAAAGAAACCCTAAGAAAAAGAAAGAACCTATGTAAAATCCCTACTCATGATCTAGCTTCATCGCAAACCCTAGAAGGGATGCTTAGCTAGACATGATCTAAATCTACTTGCAAAATTAAATGCAGAAAAATAAACTACCCTAATTTCATAAATTAACTATCCTAATTGCATAAATTTAAACTGCATAATTTAAACTAACCTAATTGCATAAAATTAAATTGCATAAATTAAACTATCCTAATTGCAAGAAAAATAAATTGCATAATGTAAAGAGATGAAATTGCATAAAAATAAGATTTTATATATAAAAAAAATTATTACAAAAACCTCAAAGCTCGAGGCTTGAAAAGAGAGCTAAAAACCCCACTATCTAGGGTTACAAGCTTGATCAAGGAAGAATACATAAAACAAGGGCCTTGGGGGCTTTTTATAGGCATTTGGGGGTTATAAGGTTTTCAAAACTTTCGATGTGGACTAAGAGTTTTAGAGAGTTTTAGGGGGTTTATGGTGCGCCGATGGTCCATGTCCACGCGCCTGTGCTGTGGACCAGCGCTAATCAGATCACCAAATCAGTTGATTTTGATCAATTTTGATCTGATTTGACTCGGGTTGACCAATTGAGTCTTCTTTCTCATTCTTCAATTCTGGTCAATTTAACTCCGTTTGCATAAAATTTGCGCCGTTGGAATCCTCTTTCTTGTTCTTTCTATTGATGATCTCTTCTTCTACAAAATATAATAACAAGTATCAATTTTAATAAAGTTAGATAATTTAGATATTAATGATACTTTTATGTCAATTGTGACATAAATCACACCCCCAACTAATCATTGCTAGTCCCTTAGCAATGTACCAAAATAAGATCATAATTCAAAAAGATCCTTCCTTTGCAAATTAATTAAGATCGAAATTCAGAAGTTTTCTAGTATTACTAAGTAATGAGCTTCGAATTAGAATCGGTAGTCGGTCTACTTAGAAGCTTTCTTAGAGTACACTTAAAGTTTTATAGCACTAGTGTGAGTGATAACTAACTTAGTATTTCAGTATTAACTTGTACAGGCCAATATATCATTTTTCATAACTTAGTTCGATTAATTTTCTATACACCCCAGATTAAACAAAGAACTAAGGTAGCTTTCACACTGTTTTTTTTTTTTTTTTTTTTTTTTTTTTTTTTTGCTGAGCATCCTGGCCTTCCCACCACCGTTTGACGCGAATCTCAACACTTGACTTAGGTGAAGAGACCCGGTTACTAGGCTTAGGGCAATCCACATTTACTCTGTGTTTTGCATTTTATTTCAGGCAGGTAGCTCTTTCCTTAAATTCAAATTTCTTCAATTGGGGTGTAGAGAAAATTATCTAATTTAAATAATACTCAAATCCTTAATTGACCTTACAATTAACACCTACTTTACCTTGTTAGTGTGCATGTGCAATTGGAAGTGCTAATAGTCTTTAAATGACCTAAGCCACCAAGAGTCTAACCAGCTAATCTTCTCCGTGACTCACTACATTAGCAAATACTTTCTAACTTACTCTTATTTCTTTTATAGATTAATTTATTTCATATATATATATATATATATATATTTATTTATTTATTTATTTTTTTTTACATAATATATTAAATGCAAGAAATAACTCATAGTGGAAGGAAAAGGAAATGATAACACCTGATTTTGTTCAAGCTCTCCCCCCAACTTGACCGACATTGTCCCCAATGGAGTTTATCTAATTTAATTAAGCAAACTGAAAACAAAGAAAGCATTAGAAATTAAATAAGCTGGGTTGCCTCCCAGAAGCGCTAAGTTTTATGTCTTCAGCCAGACCAAACCTCGAAGCAACTTAATCAGAATAAGTTGGTTCATAAAGAACCATGGCATCTTCAATAGTCTTGACAGGTAATTCCAAGAATGGTTTTAATCGTTGACCATTAACTTTAAAGATAACACCATTACTTGGGTTTTCAATCTCAACAGCTCCGTGTGAAAAGACTTCCTTTACTAAAAATGGTCCTGTCCATCTAGACCTAAGCTTTCCTGGAAACAGATGTAATCTAGAGTTATATAAGAGTACCTTTTGTCCGATATTGAAAGTTTTTCTCATAATTGATTGATCATGAAATGCTTTGGTTCGTTCCTTGTATATCTTTGCATTTTCATAGGCTTCATTTCTAAGTTCTTCTAATTCATTCAACTGAAGCTTTCTATGGTTTCCAGCGTCGTTCAAATTTGTATTTAGTTGTTTGATGGCCCACATGGCTTTGTGTTCTATCTCAATAGGCAAGTGACATGGTTTACCAAACACAATCCTATAAGGAGACATTCCTAGATTGGTCTTGAAAGCGGTTCGGTATGCCCAAAGTGCATCAATTAATTTCAAAGACCAATCCTTTCTATTGGCACTAACAGTTTTTTCCAGAATTTGTTTGATTTGTCGGTTTGACACTTCAACTTGTCCACTAGTTTGAGGATGATATGGTGTGGTCAATTTGTGGGTGACATTATACTTTTTCATCAATGTTGCAAAAGGTCGGTTACAAAAATGGGTTCCCCGATCACTAATGATTGCCCTAGGAATACCGAAACGGGAGAGAATATTTTCTTTAAGAAACTTAATGACCATTTTGCTATCGGGTGTTCTACATGCAATTGCTTCTACCCACTTTGAAACATAATCAACTGCTACTAGAATATATTTATTTCCAAAGGAATTTGGAAATGGTCCCATGAAATCGATTCCCCAAACATCAAAAACTTCAACTACCAAGATTGGGTTGAGTGGCATCATGTGTCGCTTGGTGATTCGACCCATTTTCTGACATTGAGCACAACTTTTACAATATTCATAAGCATCCTTAAACAAATTGGGCCAATAAAAACTACATTGGAGAACCTTAGCAGCAGTTTTCTTAGACGCGAAGTGACCCCCACATGCTTGATCATGACAAAAAGATAAAATATTCATGACTTCATTATCTGGGATACACCTTCTAATAATTTGATCAGGACATTGTTTAAAAAGATAAGGATCATCCCAAATGAAATACTTCACTTGGGCAAAGAATTTATATTTATCCTGCTTAGTCCAATGAGAAGGTATCTTGCCTATGGCTAAATAATTTACAATATCAGCAAACCAAGGTTCAGTAGACACAGACATGAGTTGCTTATCTGGAAAAGATTCATTGATGGGTGGCTCACTAGATGGTGCAACTGGAATTCGGGACAAATGATCTGCTACAACGTTCTCAGTGCCTTTCTTGTCCCTAATTTCTAGGTCAAATTCTTGAAGGAGCAAAATCCATCTGATTAAACGTGCCTTGGCATCCTTCTTTGCTAGGAGATGTCTAATGGCTGAGTGATCGGTGTAAACAATGGTGTGGGTCCCAACCAAATAAGATCTAATTTTCTCTAAAGCAAAGACAACGGCAAGGAACTCCTTCTCAGTTGTGGTGTAGTTAAGCTGCGCATCATTTAAGGTTTTACTTGCATAATATATCACTCTAGGCAGCTTATTTATTCGTTGACCTAAGATTGCGCCCACAACATGATCGGACGCATCACACATTAATTCAAATGGTTCAGACCAGACAGAGGATGAATGATTGGAGCTGATACAAGTGCATTTTTTAGAAATTCAAAGGATTCCAAGCACTCATGAGTAAATTCAAATTTGGTATCCTTTGCCAAAAGATTAGTCAGTGGACGTGCTACTTTGCTAAAGTTGGCAATAAACCTTCTATAGAATCCAGCATGACCTAAAAATGAACGTATTTCTTTCACAGATTTAGGTGGTGGAAGACTTGCAATTAGATCTATTTTAGCCTTGTCCACTTCAATCCCCTTTTAGAAATGACATGGCCAAGAACTATTCCCTGTTTGACCATAAACTGACATTTTTCCCAGTTGAGAACTAGGTGCTTCTCCTTACATCATTCTAGAACTAATTGCAGGTGATTCAGACACTCGGAGAAGGTTAGACCAAAAACAGAAAAGTCATCCATAAAAATTTTAGAAATCGTTCTATCATATCTGAAAACATGCTGATCATGCATCTCTGAAAGGTTGCCGGTGCATTACATAGTCCAAAGGGCATTCGTCTATAGGCAAAAGTACCAAATGGACAGGTGAATGTAGTCTTTTCTTGATCTTCAGCGGCTATGGGGATCTGGTTGTAACCGGAGTATCCATCAAGAAAACAGTAAAACTCTTGTCCGGCTAGTCTTTCCAACATTTGATCAATAAATGGAAAAGGAAAGTGATCTTTCCTTGTCGCAGCATTCAACTTCTATAGTCTATACAGACCCTCCATCCTGTTTGGGTCCTAGTTGGGATAAGTTCGTTGCATCATTTTGGACCACTGTTACCCCAGATTTCTTGGGTACTACTTGAACTGGGCTTACCCAAGAGCTATCAGAAATAGGATAAATTATTCCACTATCTAGGAGTTTCAGAATCTCCTTTTTAACTACATCCTTCATAACTGGATTAAGCCTTCTTTGGGCTTCTCTTGTTGGTTTAGCCTCTTCCTCTAAGTATATTCTATGTTGAACTATAGAAGGGCTTATTCCTTTGATATCTGCTATGGTCCAACCTATTGCTTCCTGATTTGCTTTTAGAACTGACACTAACTCCTCCTCTTGCTTGGGATCTAGGTCTGATGCAATAATTACAGGCAAAGTTTCTTTGGGTCCTAGATATGCATACTTGAGATGTTCTGGGAGGGGTTTCAGTTCTAAAATGGGTGCTTCCTCTATCGATGGTTTAGGTGATGGTTTCACCATCTCAATGATTGGTTCAGTAGGAAGTGTCGATTCTTGATTAATCTGATTTTCTTTAAGTATTTCATTGACATCCTCAGACTCATGGATTAACCAGGGGTTAGACTCTAGGTCGACTTCATCATCACTAATGTCAATGGATTCATAAATACCATCTTGGACTACATTGACATCAGCATGAGAAGAGGATTCCTGTTCTAAGTTAAAAACATTAAGCTCAATGGTCATATTCCCAAAGGATAACTTCATTAGACCATTTCGACAATTGATTTCAGCATTGGCCGTAGCTAAGAATGGTCTTCCTAAAATGACAGGTATATGTCCTTTAGGATTCACAACTGGCTCAGTCTCTAAAACAATAAAATCTACAGGAAAAATGAAATTTTCAACCTTTATCAGAACATCCTCGACCATTCCCTTAGGGATCCTGAGAGATCTATCGGCTAACTGTAATGTGATCCCAGTAGGTTGAAGTTTTTCTAATCCTAGTTGTTCATACACCGAATATGGAAGGATATTCACACTAGCTCCTAGATCTAGCAAGGCCTTTTTTATATTGGTTTCTCCAATAACACAAGAAATTGTTGGAGCTCCAGGGTCCTTATATTTAATTGGCTCATGGCTAGATAGGTATGAACTGACACTTGCAGCCAAAAATGCTTTCTTTGGTACATTAGTGGTCCTTTTCCTAGTGCAGAGATCTTTTAAAAATTTGGCATAAGTTGAACCTGATGGATTATATCTAAAAGAGGAATATTAACTTGGACTTGTTTAAATACCTCTAAAATTTTGTCTAAATGTTCAGATTTATTGGATTTCAGTCTGTTTGGAAAAGGAGCTCTAGGACTTTTAAGTACTGGACTAGGTGAATTTTCAGTTTCTGGTGCTTGAGGTTGAAAGGTAGTAGTTTTAGAAGGTGACTCGGCAGATGAGTCATCTATATCATCAAGTGCAACTACCTTATTGTCTATTTGTTTTCCTGATCTTAAGGTATGAATGGCATTTACACCATTAACTTGGTTTCCTTGTTGGGGTCGTGGACCAT
The DNA here is from genome assembly GCF_000442705.2 of Elaeis guineensis. Classification (NCBI taxonomy): domain Eukaryota; kingdom Viridiplantae; phylum Streptophyta; class Magnoliopsida; order Arecales; family Arecaceae; genus Elaeis; species Elaeis guineensis. The sequence continues at coordinate 49,606,789 of NC_025995.2, read as the reverse complement.
TTTGGTTCCTAGGATTTGGCTCAGGTTGGCTAGGTAACCTACCATGTTCTCGTTCACTAATGGTCGAAGCCAGCTGACTTACTTGCATTTTCAGACGGGCTATAGCTTGGGTGTTATTATTTATGAGTTGACCCGTGGTTTGCATAAAGCTGGTATGTGTCTTCATCATGGCTTCTAGGCTTTTCTCTAAAGAGGTAATTTTCTTGTCATTATCATGGAAGCCTGGCGGGTTGTTCATTACTGGGTTGGACCTTAGATTTTGCTGATTGAAATTTGGATTGCCTACATTAGGATTCTGGGACCATGAGAAATTCGGGTGATTCCTCCAACCTGGGTTATATGTGGGTGCATAAGGATTGTTCAATGGTCCTTGATAGGTGGCATTCACCTGTGCACACTCATTCGAGTAGGAACATTCTTCTAAGACATGGTCTGGTGCATTGCACCCTTTACACATGGGTGCAGATATTTGATTTACATTGGCTGGTCTCTGTAATTCTAAGGCTTCCAATCTACGTGTTAAGGTTGCAATCTTGGCCTCTGATGCTAGGATTGGTTGAATTTGATGCATTCCTCCTCTTGAAGGTGTAGCTTTATCAGGTTCCCTAGTTGTTTCCCACTGTAAATTTTTCTCGGCTAGGTCTTCTAAGAATTGCCAAGCTTCAGTAGTTTCTTTGTCCATAAATTGGCCTTGGCACATGGACTCTAGCATGGTTCTTGAGTTTGAATCTAACCCCTCATAGATGATCTGGCATAGTCTCCAAGTTTCTATTCCATGGTGTGGGCATTGGGTCAAAAGATTCTTGAAACGATCAAAGTACTTCCAAAATGATTCACCAGCTAGTTGGTAAAATTGATTTATTTCATTCCTAATCCTAGCTGTTTTATGATAGGGGAAATACTTTTTTAAAAATATTCTCACAAAGCCCTCCCAGGTAGTGACAGAATAGTTTGGCAGACTATAAAGCCACTTCTTAGCATTGTCCTTAAGGGCAAAGTTGATTAATCTAAGTTTGACCTCATCCTCTGTTAATTGCAGTTTCATGGTTGCACATACCTCCTCAAATTCTCTAATAAATATATAAGCATCCTCTAATCCTGTGAATTTTGGAAGCATATTTATGATTTGAGGTTTGATTTCAAAATTGTTAGCTGTGGGTTGTGGCAACCTGATACAAGATGGTTGGATGGAGCCAACTGGATAACACAAATCTTTAAGGGTCATGGGTTGGATTGGTTCAGCCATTGGAACAACAGGAATTGACTCAATTCTAACTAGACAACCTGACACTCTTCTCCACACACGAAGTGTACGGTTCTCGATGTTTATACAATTTTTTTTTTTAATAAAATTTTTATGTATAAGGAAAAGAAAGAAAAGAGAAAAAGTTCTAAAGAGAAGATCCTAAGGAGTCCTAAATCTAAAGAAAAGTAACCAAATTAATTTAAATTTTAAATTTTTTTTTTTTTTTCAAACAAGTGAATCAATAAATTAAACTCAATCTATCCTAGGGTTAACCTAAATCTAGACAGCTCCTAACTGTTCCAAGATGACCCTTCAAACCTTCCAAGTGGAGATTGATCAACTAGTTAGCCAGGTAAGTATAAGAGGTGGGAGGTTCACTCATCGTTGCCTTTCTAGACACCAAACGAGTTGGCCAGGCCAGCAACTGAACCAATTTAACAAACCACCCTCAGGGACTTGCCTAGACACCAACTAATCAAACAACTCAAACTTGGTAGAACTCTTAGGGTTCCTTGTCCTATTGAGCTCGAATTCCTTAAGGTTGACGTCTAATTGATTTTAAGATTAAAAGTCTAGGTAATGCAATATGATGGAGATGGTTTTTGGGCTAAGGAAGGGTAATGAAATCCCCACCTTATCTTGTTAATGGGTTGATGCCCTTAGATTAATTATGAAAATGCAAATACAAATAAACAAGATGACCAAGAATGTAAAAGATTTTAATTTAGAATTTTTTTTTATTTTGATATTTTACTTCACGATTATGAAATGTCTTTTGTTTTGTTTTATATATTTTTTTTTTTTGTGATTAAGTAAATTCAAATGATTAGGTCTAAAAGCAAAAGTAATTAACTAAAAATAATAAAAGAGAAATTAGAAGCGTACCTGAGTTTTCCAGCAATCACCAACTAAATATAGAAACCTAAAGAAAAAAGAAAGAGAGTTATAACGCACGAAGAACAAATATTTGAAAACAATTTAAAATGCCAAATCCCCGGCAACGGCGCCAAAAACTTGATGTTCAAATCTTAAAATTTGTAAATAAAACCGCAAGCGCACGGTGTGCAGAGTAGCACGACCAGCGAGTACGGGTCGATCCCACAGAGACTTGGTTTTAAAAATGATTTTCAAATCTATGCTCAAGTGAGCTTTAACAAAAATCGAAAGTCGAAAGTTGTTTGCTAAAGACAATAAGACTAAGGATCTAGGGTTTTTGAATCCACTAGATCTAGATTAGGGAATTCTACCTAAAATTTTTCTTATTGATCCTAACGACTACTCCTCTTGTCTTTCCCAAGCATAGATTATGAAGGGACTAAGGCCCAACGATAATCCATCAAGATTCTTTACAGGGGAGTAGTAACTAGGATCCCTTAGGGTTTTCTCCTCCTATGCACTGAATCAAGCATGAACTATGAAGGGACTCTGACCCAACTGTAGTTCATCAAAAATTCTTGGCAAAAGAGGAAGAAAAAGAAACCCTAAGAAAAAGAAAGAACTCTATGTAAAATCCCTACTCATGATCTAGCTTCATCGCAAACCCTAGAAGGGATGCTTAGCTAGACATGATCTAAATCTACTTGCAAAATTTAAATGCAGAAAAATAAACTACCCTAATTTCATAAATTAAACTATCCTAATTGCATAAATTTAAACTGCATAATTTAAACTAACCTAATTGCATAAAATTAAATTGCATAAATTAAACTATCCTAATTGCAAGAAAAATAAATTGCATAATGTAAAGAGATGAAATTGCATAAAAATAAGATTTTATATATAAAAAAAAATTTATTACAAAAACCTCAAAGCTCGAGGCTTGAAAAGAGAGCTAAAAACCCCACTATCTAGGGTTACAAGCTTGATCTCAAGGAAGAATATATAAAACAAGGGCCTTAGGGGGCTTTTTATAGGCATTTGGGGGTTATAAGGTTTTCAAAACTTTCGATGTGGGACTAAGAGGTTTTAGAGAGTTGTTAGGGGGGTTTATGGTGCGCCGATGGGTCCATGGTCCACGCGCCTGTTGCTGTGGACCAGGCGGCTAATCAGATCACCAAATCAGTTGATTTTTGATCAATTTTGATCTGATTTGACTCGGGTTTGATCCAATTGAGTCTTCTTTCTTCATTCTTCAATTCCTGGGTCAATTTAACTCTGTTTTGCATAAAATTGCGCCGTTGGAATCCTCTTTCCTTGTTCTTTCTATTGATGATCTCTTCTTCTGCAAAATATAATAACAAGTATCAATTTCTTAATAAAGTTAGATAATTTAGATATTAATTGATACTTTTTATGTCAATTTGTGACATAAATCAGTTATCACCAAATTACACATTATTTGGATAATAGTTCACATGTGAGAAGGACTCTTCACCGAAGAGATGTGCGAGCACCTTCTCCCTATCGCACGAGCGCATGCCCAGAAAAGGGTGTGAAAAGAAACCTTTCTTAATCTGATAATTTTTTATATTTTTACCACATGATCAGCACTTAAAACTAATCCTTATTACAAAAATTATCAAATAGAAAGTCACTTAAGACTCTCTAAACAGAAGGAGTCTTCGCATCCCTTCTCGCATCTAGAAAAAACTATCGCACATGCAGCAAAGCTTCAAGCAATTTTTTTATGTACAATATTATAGATTTTTTATATTTAAAAAGGTGTGCTAGGTGGCTCATCATCTGATCTATTTTTCATAAAAAATAGAGGCCCAAAATAGAAGGATTCTTAGTCCTTCTCTATGCTACAAATAAAATGCGCATGCATTCTGCATATTAGCACCAAGAGTCCTTCTTAAGTTAGACTCTTAGTTATTTGGCATGTACACCAGATATGGTGCCTCTTTTTAGCTGCTTCTAGGTGGATTGACCTGACCCAAATTCTTACCAAATGATGCAAGCAAATGAGCAAGGCATGAGACCAAATTGATCTCTAAAAGAGCTAGGGATTCCACACGTGCTAGCCTACTTACCGGAACCCCAATTGAATCTAAAATTTCAATCAATCTTTTTAAAAAGGGTATTTGGCTAATTTTTATATATGTGTGACCCATTAGATTTCACATCTAGTTAGTAGTAGGTTTGGATGCAAGTTGACCTAATTTGATTAGAATTTAATCTAACTGATTTAGGTCCAATCGAGCTAACCCGATTTCAGTAATTAGAACTTTTCTAATTGGCATTCAAATTAAACTCTTTAATTCGATCAAAAATATACAAGTCAAGATTGATGTCTAGCAATATATTATGACTATTTAAAAGATATAAAAATTTGATAAAAATATTAAATATGCCCTTCAGTGGTAAGTTACCATGCAATACAATCTTTCGATCATCCCAGCACCCTGAATATATTCATGAGTATCGAATCATGTCAAACTTAAATACACATTCATATCGATTCTCAGTTAACCAATGATGACTTCAATAAAGAAGTATTAGAAACTCTTTCTAATCTCCTTCCTACTTTTGGCTAAAAGATTTTTTCTGAGTTATCTACGAATGAGAATACACAGGATGCGATCTTCTCTTACTAGGAGCGATCGATTCTATGTTGATCTACTCACAACCTTCATATACACTCAACCATATCTAGAACACCCCGTACATATCTTAATGTCATGTCTGGGTATGAACCAAAATATGGGTTCATGTGTACAAGATTCTATGTTGGTCTCAGGCCTAAGGATCACTTACACAACTCTCACTTAGAGAACCATCTTTGACATGCAAGTAAAGCTTCCATAAGATGTTCTTTTTCATTGAGTCAATTCAATGGATTCATTTTTCTAAATGAGCACCCACATCTTTGTATTAGTGTCCCACACAAGTGGCTAGTGAGATCTGCCACTCTCTCTATCGAGCATACATAGGATGTACCAGTCTATCTGAAACATTGATCCCTGACTCAATATTCCTACGATCAAAAATATTTAAGGTTAAGATTTTAAGATTTTAGGTCTCACTAGCATGACCCATTTATGTCTCCTAAAATCATTATCCTAATCTTTGGGGTTCATCATAATCTTAGACATAATAAGATATAGTTAATATGATGAATCAATGCTTCAAATAATAAATGTCATTACATGAGTTGGAAAATTATAAAGAAAAGTTTCATCGTAGCACACTTGTGATTGGCTTATAGAGCACTCTTCTTTCATACAATACTTACAATTAAATCTCTGATGCTAAGAATTAGCAGTTTCTATATTTGTAACTTTTACAAATTGATCCAAATCATCAATCCAATTGATAATTTGATCATGATCCAAACCAATGATCAGGATAAACTCTTTTTTTATATGTGACACCTCAAGTTCTATTCTATCTGATGGTGAGACATACTGTGATCTCCATCATAGTATCATCGAAACTTCTTTCGATGGGCTAAAATAATTTCAACTCACCTCAACAAGGATCGTTGATTCGAAAATAATCCTAGTGAGTTCTCACAATCTATCAGTGATGTCTAGTAGTATATAGTGGTAACCCAGTAGAACAAAAAGATGAATCTCTAGGTGTAGTTACCATGTAATCAAGTCCTATCGAGAGTTCCAGTAAGATATAGGTCATAGAACCTCATCAAACTCTAAGCATCTATCATATACCAGACTTAATTAGCTCGAGTCCAATTATGAATCTCATAAATTTTTTTTTTTCATATGCTACTTTGGCCATAGATTTATAGACTCAGCCTCTTAAGTCACATAGGACTACTCCTCAACTACTAAGGTCGATTGATCCTATCTTGGTACAACTCAATTCCTATAATGAATATACTGCAGCCAACATATATCTCAAGGCTCCATATGGTTAGGAGACTGAGTTATGGTGTAGCCAAACTACAGTACCCTCAAGATGAATGGTCGATGCAATACAGATCAAAGAACCACTCACACAACTAAAGCATCGAGAATTCACTAACGGTAAGTAGGCATCCAAGTGACTTTTCGTTCTTGATCATACTCAGTATCGTTGTTCTCTAAGAATCACCTGTACTCTCACTTCAGTGTCTCTACACTATAGACTCAAGACTTATCTTTTCAAAGAGAAGCGATCCATGCACCAGTCTAGTCGAATCAATCATCATCCCCATGATGATCATCGATTGAAAGTAGTTTAGGAATTAATCTTTAATGACACATGTCTTAAATTCTCAACTCTTGAGAATGTGTCATTGACCATTAACTCCTTAGATGATTCTAGGACACATTACTCTAAAATAAAAATAATTATCCATAATTTTTAATTTTAATAAATCAAGTATAAATTTATATCCTGAAAAATTACAATGTATCAGCCAACAATTAACTTTTCAGATCACACATCTAACAATCACTCACTTGACCTAAAGCTATTTTGCCTAAACCAAAGTCCCATCTTCTCAAAATGGACTTTAGTCTTTAGCTAGCTAGATGGCTTAGTCAGTGGGTCCACCATATTTCTATGGGATCAACTCTTTTCACCTTGACATCTTCTATGTCGAGGTAGATGCGTATTATTAAAAGTCTTCTTTTTCATGTGCTAGGTATTCTGGTGAGACCAAGGCTCCATTAGCTAAGGGCTATAGTGCCAATATTATCACTGTGATGACATCTCATGACGTCAATTGCAACAAAGATACTTGGAATAGAAGATCTTACCAGCACCTTTGAAAATGGTGACCAACTTAGCTTCCTCCAAAAATTAGTTATTTAGAACTCTTCCAATCTACCAATTTCCATATGGCACACATCTTGATATAGACTCTTTACCATTAGTGTCAGACACAAAATCTAAGCATATGTATCCATAAATCTTGCAATTCAAAATTCTCCTCCAAAAATCATGAATAAGTCCTTAGTTCTTCTCAAGTACTTAAGGATATTTTTTACAACTATCTAGTGTCATACACTTGAATTCGACTAATTTCTGCTCGTGACACTCATAGCAGGATCAAGTCAAGTACATTGCATGGCATTCATGAGGCTACATAAGGGATCAAGCTCATAAGCTAAATCTCCTCAGATATGTTTAGACACATCTTCTTAGAGAGATACATGCCTTGCCTAAGAGGTAGAAGTCTCCTTTTAGAGTTTTCATGCTGAACCTCTTCAGCACTTCTTTTATGTACTTTACCTGTGAAAAGCCTAGCATCCTATCAGATCTATCTCCACAGACTTTCAATCCAAGATGCTTTCCCTTGGTCTTTTTGGAGGACCCTTTTTGTCAATCAATTCTTAACCAAAGTCAACATGGAAACAACTTTCCTAATTAGGAGAATCTCATCCTTCCACTGATCCTTTTGAGAATTCAAGGTTCCTCCTTGTTTTTGATGAAATCAAATTTTTTGATCGTATCAATCCAACTCAAAGATGATTGCATTAATTTAAAAATAGATCCATGCAGCTTGCAGATCTTGTGATCTCCATCACTGAAAGTGAAACCCATCAAGCTACTCTAGATATCTTTTCAAGATATCCATTAAGTAAACAGTTTTCACATTCATCTATATTTAATTTTCTTTTTAGATCTATTAACATCCAATGAGTACAATACTCTTTGGTGGATCTACTAAGGTCAGACTTGATCAGAATGCAACAAGTTAACCTTTGAGTTTATTATTTCCATCCATTTCTCAAAATCGATGTTATACATCGCCTCATCATAAGTCTTAGGATCAACTTCTTGATCCCTATCTCCTACAAGAAATACTTCCTCTACATCCTCTTAAAGTATATCCAAGTATCTTTCAGAAGGATGAGAGATCCTACTAGATCTACGAGATGATGAAGATTCTACATTAACTGGCTGAGAATGAATAGGTACAACCACATCTCCAAATTATTGCTCTTTAGAGACTTTATCTTTGAGCTTAATTTCCTCCAATTACAACCATCTTAGGTAAACTATTTTCTTAGAATGTGGTATGATGGATCACAATCACATTATGATCCACTGAGAAGTACAATTAGTACCCTATTTAACATATTAAAGTATATTCCTAAAAGAAGTAAAGGTTAGTGAGTGAACCTCATTATGGATCGGACCATATCCAATAGGATCCTAATCCTCCTTTTCGATATCTCATTAAGCTGAGGCAAATCAAGAGGAGTCTATGTGAGACTATATCATTTTCATAAGATAATCCCAAAATTTCCACTAAGGTATACACCTTTTCAATCTAATCAAAGAACCTCAAAGAATTTTCCATCAAATGGGCCTGTATGTAGTGGTCATCCTATTGAGGATGTCTGGTCAAGATACCACCACCACAGAATCTTCTCGATGCCACTTGCATTGCATCCGATCAGCAAAAAAAGAAAGAAGAAAAAATAAATATAAGACAAGAAAAAAAAATCAAGTATGTGGATCAGTCCAAGATTTATCTCCATGAGGCAGGCAAAGCTTTACTATGAAAAAGAATAAGTTCAAGAAGAGATCCTCACACTCTCAACCCTTATACATAATCTCTCTCAACTAAAAGTTATCCTTACAAAGCTCTCTCTAAAATCCAGGGACCCTCTAAAACTTTTTAGAGATCTCTACCAACTGCCACGATCTTTGTTTCATACCACAGGACCTCTGCTGCTGCTCTCTACATGTTTCTGCCAAACCCCAAAGCCACTATTTGTCCACAGGCTTTTAAATGCATCAAACAAGATTTAGATCAGAATTAGACTTCAATTAACTCAAAGAAACCTCCCAAACTGTCCGATCAAGACCGTAATGTCCCATGGCTTTTTGATCATGCAATCCCACACCCTAATCCATGCAATAGTGCCGTGGACCGTGAGAAATGGTCCAAAATATCGTCGGTCCATGGTGGACCATCAGAAGTAAGTAGGAAATGCCCTGTCGATCCACTGCAGCTCCATGGGCTGTCGATTCATACACCGCATGTGGACCGCAAAGGACTCTGCACGGGCCATGCCTGCGCATGCCTGCCTGGGCCTGGGCCATGCAATGTGCGTCCGTGCATTGGGCCGCATGCTCGCAGCCAGCCCGCACACTGTCGTGGCCTCTGCCAGCCTGCCGCCAACCTCCGCTCACTCCACCATGGCCTCTGCCAACCCGCTCGCTCTGTCGTGGCCTCCGTTGGTCCACCGCCAACCTCCATCTATTCGTGGGTCGTGCCACTTTCGTTTGCATGTATCTCCTCCATCTGGACTCTATTTGGATTGTTCTTAGGCTCGTTGGACTCTGTTCGTCATCTTAGATCTCGCTGTGGACTTATTATAGACCAAATCTTAAGACATCAAATCCTAACAATCTCCACCTCGACTCGACATTCGATCTCCATAATAACTCTAAGAGCTCATCTCTCACCCCCATGCCTTGGGACAGTCGCCTGCTGCTCATGGATAGGCAAATACGACAGTCGAGCCAGGCTGCTTGATCCCATCTCCATCATGTACTGTGTCCTCTCTAACTTGAGACCTACTCGGGGTAGTCTCCCATCTCATGCTCGATCCACTTGCTCTTGGAGCTCCACCTCACACTAGGCTCTCTGTCAAGAGGTAGTATCCTCCATACTGCTTCCCCTTCATCATGATCCTATTGCCATGCATGACTTTCAAGATTCCTCCATCAGCTCTCCACTTGTAGCTACTTGAATTCAATTTGCTCAAAAAAATTAGATTTCTCTTGAAGCTGGGTATGTATCAGACCTCACCCAACTTCCTCACTGCTCCATCGTGTGTCTCCATACTGACCATTTCAATGCTCTTATCACACAGCTCGATCCATCAAGCAAGTAAACAGTACTCTCACTATTCTTCAGGGACTCAAATAGCTCCTCTCAGCAACAAACATAATGGGAACAAGCAGAATCTAAGATCCACTACTAGGAAGGAGTAGATACTTCATTTGAGACCATAAGTACATCAATGATCTTAATATCGCTACTAGTCACTGTCATAGTAGCCATCGTTCAATCTTTGAGTTGAGGACAATCTCTAATATGATGCCCAAATTCATCACATCGATAGCATCTGATCTTGCTGTAGTTTCTCATCCTGAAATTGGACCACCCACATTGCGATCCTCCTGTCGCTTCATCTTTCGCCATCACATCCTTCAATCACTGCTAGAGCTGAGTCACCATCTGAACTTGAAGTTTGATTCTTCTGCTTAAGAACTTCATTCTGGAGAAGTGCATAAGTCACCTCTTCCATCCTGATGGTGCTCTTCTCCACTCAAAGAGCAGTCACCAAGGACTCAAAAGAGAGAGAAAGGGATAATAGCAAGACCAACGCCCTAGTTTTCTCTCCAACTTTCTCACCAATGCTGAAGAGATCGATGAGAATTTTTTAAAAGTTGCTTAGATGCTTCTACACACTTATCCCACAATCATCCGTAGCTGGTAGAACTATCTCCAAAGGAAGAGAGTGTTGGTGAGGAATTTTGCCATGTACAATTCCTCGAGCTTTGACCACATCGCCGTCGAAGAAGTCTCATCAAGCACATGGATCACTATTAAGAAATGTATCCTAAAGCCAATTGTTTGGATGATTATGCTCATTTTATAATATGGATATGAATTATTTATCAATGAATAAAAATTATTTTGGCATCTTTCATCACAAAGTTACATCTTTCTTGCTAGAACGCTTGTATTGTGATGAAGTCCTTAGAACTATAAAGTAATCGATAAAAGAAGATTTATCGTATAATTCTTAACATGTTCCTGACTAAATGATACATTATTAAAAGATGATGATGTTTATCATATGAAAGTCGTTGTGTACCATATAGGTGAAGGGAAGGTGGTGGTTTTATGTATGTATTTTTAAAATTTTATAGTGTAACATCCATAGATTAAACAATTTAATCTATAATGCATACATGGATCAAATCTAAAACTACCGTACAGGATCTAAATCTGAAATCTAAATATGAACTAATATGCATGTATGTAAATCTGAAATCTAAAATTCAACAAATATAGATGTTATCTATATTATATTTAGATCATATCTAAACATGAATTGAGTTCAAAACTCTATATTTGAGCATGGATAGCAGATCAAAGCATCCAAAATCTATAGTAGTTAGTTTTTCATGATGCTCAGTAGTCGCACACGCGTCCGACCTCTACAGATATCCACACAAAATTCTTATACTGATCAATCTCTCCTGGAGTGCTAGCTCATGAAGACACCATGTTGTTGGCTGATTTAAGAAGAATATAAAGAAGATGAAGAACAAATAGATCCTCTCTTTTTCTTTTTAGATCGATGCATCAAATCTCTACGATAGAGATCAAGAGAAGAATCTTTTTTTCTCAATTCTCCCACGTACAAGAGAGAACCTTTCTCTTTTCCTTTCCTGCCTTTAAGAAAATTTTTTTTTCTTTGATTTTTTATGATACAAATCAGATCTAATCTCATTTTTTATATAAAAAATAACATGGATTCTCATGCTCTAGAAAAATTAAAAAGAAAAATCCAAGAGAAGAATCATTCTTCTCTTTTCTTCTCCCTTTTTCTCCTTGATCTAGAGCCCTAGGAAGCCTCAAATATCCAACCAAATTTTTTTAATATTTTTTCTCTAAATTTTCATATTAAAAATTAGATCCAATCTAATTTTTTACTAAAAAAATAAAAAAAAAACTGAAAAAAAAACTCCTCCAAGGCTGCGCACTAGAAAGGAGACCTTTTTTCTTTCTTCTCTTCCTCTCGTTGGGAAGAACCTTTATTCTCTAATTCTCTACTGTAAAACCAGTAGAGGATCCTCTCTTTTATGCCTAAGAACCAATAAGTAAAAGCTCCACAAAATTTCTTAAAAAGGGATTGGAGAAGAAAGCTTGGCGTGTGGGATATAGGGCATCCAACTCTTGGACACCCCCTCCTTTCTTTTTGGCAACATGAAGAGGGGGGATGGTATGTTTTCTCACAAAAACATAAGAGGGGGTGTGGCATCCTTTTTTGAGCATGAATTATTCATGGTTAAAGGGAGAGAAGGCATGGAGAAACATTAAATAGATAGGTGGTTAGTTGGTTAAGTCCTATTCCAAATAAGACTCATGAATCATGTTCCAACTCTAACTAATTCTTGGGCCCAATCCTAACCAACATAGGAATTAGTTATAACAAATTAACTAATTAGGTCCTAGCTCAATTAGAAAACCAATTAGGCCCCAATCCAATTAAAAAATTAGTTAGATTAAAAACCTCATCAATCCAGGGATTAATTCTTTTCATCTTAATGGATATCAGGGAAGCTATTGATCAATAGAGCTTGATCCAATCAAACCTATTATCTAATAGGATTTGATCTAATCAAATTTAAATCAAATTAAATTGAATCTTACTCAATTCAAAATTTAATTTGCATCTCTAAAATCAATTGGAACAAGCTCTGTTATCCATTAGGATTGTATCCAATCAATCCAAAGCAAACCTAATTGGATCCAATTCAATTAGATCTGATTCAATCTCTATTACTTAATCAAATTAAGTCAATAATAATCAAATTATTAATTAATTATTTTTTTTAATTTAGCAGCTATTAATAAAAAATTTATTGCAATACTTGCACAAGATTAATCATCAATCATATTGATAATTAATTCCTTCAATAATTCATAATCATCGATCTGCCATTTTATCAAACAGATGCTTCTATGTGTGTGACCCCATAGGTTTGAACCTAAGCTGGTAGCACAAGAATAATTTATATCCAATCGATGTAACTATCTAGTAATGAGATCCGACATCCAGATAGGCTGGATGTATGCCTAGCAATACTCTAGAACCTACATGGATATAATTACCATATAATTCATCTCTTTGACTCACGATGCTAAAAGATGACTTAGGGTTAAACTATCAAGCTTGGATGAGTGGTCCACATTATGTTTAATCTAAAAAATCTTGTGACTCCTTACTAAGACTAATAGTTTTACTGAATTAAAACATAGTAATGCATCATCTCTAATTTTACTTGGAGCGGTCAATTCCATCTTGATTCGCACTCAAACTTTACAAGTACTTGATTGTACCCAAAAATCTTCCATCATCGAATTAAAAATTTGGATAGTCCGACACCAAAACATAGTGAGTTGCTTGCAAGTCACTGAGGCAGTCTCAGATCAGAAGAACACTTATACCCATATCCCATCAAAGCAATCTTTGACAGCAGAGTGCTCCAGAGTTGATCATGCTCAGTAAAATGTACTCCTACATTTTACCTATATGCCAGACTCATGTCACCACATGTCTTAGTTAAGAGGACAACCAACTAATATGGCATACAATGACCTACACTCAATACAATTATCATCCTTATAATAATTGTATCATTTAGTTGCGAGCAAGATTTAAGAATCATATGATAAATCCTCCTTTATCATTTTAAAAGTAACTCTAAGAACATCATAACATATGAGTTCTATTTAGGAAGATGTATTCCTTATGATGAATTTGTCAGATAATATTTATTATTTTATAGTTCATATATATGTATGGAGTATATTCATCTATAATCTAGATGATTGGCTTTAAGATATATTTTTCAATAATAGGTTAGTTGTCCTTTTAACCAAAAAGTGTAGAGATACTGGTGTAGCATACAGGTGAGATGTAAGAGTACATTGTTAATAAATAAGTGACCTACTTGCTAAGCACTTTGCTGTCAAGAGCAGCTCACGAAGCATATGAGCATAAGTGTCCCTTAGACCTAAGATCATCATAATGACTTGCAAGCAACTCACTGTGCTTTGGTGCCGGACTATCTATATTTTTAATGTAGTGATGAAGACTACTGGGTACAATCAAGTACTTGCAAAGTCTGTGTGTGGATCAAGATGGGATTGATCTTTTCAGATCATAGGAGCTAATGCATCACTGTATTTCAATTTAATAAAATCTTGGCTAGGATAATCCATGTAATGAATTTGAAAGGTTGGAATACAATATAGATGATTCTTTCAAGGTTGATAGTTTAATCCTAAATCATCCTAGGATATTTAGGGTCAAATGGATGGATTATGTGGTAACCATATGCATAGGTTCTTGAATATTGTCTTGTAAATATTTGACTTATTTGGACATCAGAAACTATTGCTAGATAGTAACTTCGATTAGTACAGAAAAATAATTTCTGTGCTACCGACTTAGTGTTCGAATCTATGGAGTCACGCACAAAGTCAAGCGATATAGAAAAGAATTGACCTAAGTCTATATGTTCAATTTGAAAGTACATACTTGATTGAACAAATAGATTAACTTGATTGAGAATTAAGTTATGGATCGTATGGGATTAAATAGTTGACTATGTCTAGCTAGCACTAGACATAAGGTTCAGGTTCAATTTTGGGGATGAACAAGATTTGATCTATGATCCAAAGAGTCTATGAGAGATTGAATTTAAGTGCTAATTAATTTTAGATTAGTTCTGATTTAATTAGATTTAATTAGATTAAAAATTTAAGTTAGACTTGGTTCTAAATCCTAAACAGTTTGGGATTGACAGCCTATTTGAAATTGGATTGAATCAGGTTCGAATTGGATTCAAATTGACCCATATTTGGATTGAATCCTTAGAGTCTACTTTTGCTAAAACTCTCTCTCCTCATGGCCGACCAAAAAGAGATGGGGTGCTGGTTATTGCCACCCCACTCTTGAGTGTAGGCATGGGTGCATGGCGGCCCCTCATTAGGCGCCTATCCTATCTCAAATAGGATTCCTTATTAGATAAGAGAAGGATTAATTCAAAGCTAATTTGAATTAGGACTCCTAGTCTATTAGGTCATGAAAAATTATCTATAAATAGAAAAGACTTCTAACCATCAAAGCATAACAATTAGATTGTGTACTAAGATGAGAAAGAGAGAGAGAGGAGAGAACCGGTCCCTCTCCCTTGGCATGTGGATTTGGACGTCTAAATCCCTTGGCGTGGAGACCCTTGGCATCCCAATTTCTAAGTGTAAGGCATCACATCAAAGCTCTCAATCCTCTCCTCCTTGCTGTCTTGAGAAGGAACGATGATCTAAAGCTTCATCCCGCTTTCCTATGAAGCCTAATATGTGCACGAAGTAGAGGGTTTGTACATTCAAACCTTTGTAAGACTTTGGATTCAGAATCTTTTGGAGATTTGATCCCTATTCTGCTGTAAATTATATAGCAGATAAAATCTTTGTTAGCTTATTATAGAAAAATTTTTAGATGCTCCCTGACAATCCATTCATGAATCGGCCTTTTTTCTTCAATCATCATATCATCCATTAGGTACAAGCAGATCGTACTCACCACCTACATTTGGAGCCACTTTCAAACTGTCACCTCCATAGTAGTTAGCATCTCTTCACATAAGAGAGCTTCGATCAATCCCTGCTGGATGAACACATCCTTCACCCTCAACTATTAGAGAGAGAAATTTTTCTTTCCATCAAATCGATTGATCTCCATCTTGATTGAACTTATCTTTTCCATCTTCTTCAATCTTGATTAACACCGTCATGATTTGGATAATCTCATACACTGATATCAAAATGCATATTCCAACTCCTAAATGCCTGCTTCAATCCATAGATTGATCTCTGAAGCTCACACACTTTAGACTCATCTATGGATATGAAATCTTCAAACTGTATCATATACATCTTTTCTTCCATCTCTCCATTTAGAAAAATTATTTTCACATCCATTTGCCAGATTTCATAGTTCATATGTACCGCTATCACAAGCATAATCCGAATAGATTTAAGCATTACTATATGAGAAAATATTTTATCATAGTCAATACCATAATGCTGACAATAATCCTTGGCAACCAAATGAGCTTTATAGGTCTCCACCTTCCAGTCTGCACCTCTCTTCCTTTTGAAGACCCATTTACACTCTATGAGTTTAATCCCTTCAGGTGGGTCAACTAATGTCCACACATCATTGACCTTCGTGGACTCTATTTTGAATTTCATAGCTTTAAGCCATTTATCAGAGTCGGACCTCTGCATTGTATCCATATAGATGATCGGATCCTCATTATTTTCATCGAGTTCAATAGGATCTCCATCCCAGATCAAGTAATCGTAGTATCCATCTGGTTGATGCGATACTCTATCGGATCTCCTTAATAGTGCCTCTACAATAGGTTTCAAATTTGACATCATCAAATCCGATTTTGTGAGTTCACTAGATTGGGTTGGTTCTACCTATTGAACTTCATCAAGTTCAACTTTAAAGGCATCAATTCTTTCTCTAAGGAATTCTTTTTTCAAAAAGATTGTCCTAAGGCTGACAAACACTTTTTGTTCATTAGCAAGATAGAAATAATACCCTTAGTTTCTTTGGGATACCTTATAAAAGTATATTTGTCAAACCTGGCTCCCAGTTTGTTCATTTTCAAATGTTTGATATAAGCCAGACATCTCCAAACTCTAAGGTGAGAGAGCACTGGCTTACATCCTGTTCATATCTCATATAGTATTTTACTTACAGATTTACTAAAAACCCTATTAAGCACATAACAAGTCGACTCGAGTGCATATCCTTAAAAGAAGATCGATAGACTAGAAAAGTCCATCATAGATCGAACCATATCCAACAAGATTTGATTTCTCCTTTCTGACATACTATTATGTTGTGACATTCCAAGAGGTGTCCATCGAGAGAGAATTCCATTCTCTTCAAGATATATTAGAAATTCATCAGAAAAGCATTCATCTCCTCGATTTAATCGAAGAGTTTCAATATTCTTTTTAATTTATTTCTCTACCTCATTATGAAGTTGTTTGAATATTTTAAACGATTCAGACTTGTGTTTCATCAAGTAGATTTATCCATATCTAGATAGGTTGTCTGTGAATGTAATGAAATAGTGGTACCCTCCTCTAGCACTAGTGCTTATAGATCCACATATATCAATATGTATAAGATCCAGAACATCACTAGCTCATTCACCTTTTCCAGTAAAAGATGACTTGGTCATCTTTTCAAGTAAGCAAGGCTCATAGATAGGTAACGATTCATAATTATTGTAATCAAGAATTCTATCTTGAGCTAACCTGTTCATCTTGTTCCTGTTGATATGACCTAGCCTACAATGCCAAAAGTAAGCATTCGTGACATCAACTATTTTAGATTGTTTATTAGACATGTATATTACATTAGGTCATGATACAACATAAATACCATTGTTCAACTGTCCATGCATAATAGTAACACCATTCAAAAAAATATCACAAAAACTTTTTTTTATTGAAATTTCATAATTTGCTTTAGCCAAAAAGCCTACAGAAATGATATTCAATTAAAAACTAGGACAGAAATAACAATCACTAAGAATAATAGAATGAGAATCGAATACAAGCTTGATAATTCTTAAAGCTAGAACTAGAACTGATCTTTCATCTCTAACGTTCAAGAATCTCTCACCATCTCCAAATCTCCTACTGATCTGAAGTCCCCGTAATGAATTGCAAATGTTAATAGAACTATCAGTATCCAATATGTAGATCATTGAATCAAGAATTAAGAAGTTACAAGATGTTATCATATAAATACCTTGTCCTACAATCGATTGCTTCTTCTTCTTTGACCTGTTTGGATCAAAGAAGATGTATTAAGGATAGTTTCTCTTTCAATGACCCTGCTTCTTACAATAAAAGTACTCAATCTAACTTTGGTCAGCCTTGAACTTGAGCTTCTGGGTCTGATTTCCAGCACTTTGTACTTTTTTATTCTTTTTTTCCTTTCTTAAAGAGATAATGCCCACCTGAAGAAGATCCTTCCACTACATTCACCGTCTCCTTGTGGAGCTAGTAATTCTTCTTAAAAATCTGTAGCAACCCCAACAGACCATAGTAGTTAACTACAAGCTTCATCATTCGAAAATGACTAAGAAATGGTAGGTAGGATTTGGGTGGGAGTTAAGAATCGCATCCTTCTTAAGCTGTTCATGCAAGAGGAAGCCGAGCTTACTCAAACGCTCGATCTATTCGATCATGTACAATACATGATCCGTGATCGATGCTCCCTCCCTCATCTGAGCATTAAAAATGGTGCATCTGATCTTGTGCCGCTCAACATCATCAGGAGTATCAAAAGATTCTTTCAACACCTTGAGCATATCTTTTGACTGAGCTTCTTCAAACTTTTGACTGAATTTGTCATTCATGGCAGCCCGCATTATGCAACGCACCATGGTGTGGTGATTGAGTCACTTTAAGTGTCTCAAACCACACCACGAGCATTTAGAGCAGGATCCTCAGGTGCCAGATCTGTAATGACGTACAAGATCCACTCGTGCTCCAAAATGATTTTGAATTTTTGAAATCAGCTATCGAAATTGAGTCCCATCAACTTCTCACTATCCAACAGTGATCAGAGTGACAAGTTTGAGGCCATAACTGTACAAAAAAAAATTTAAAACCTAAGCAGTATATGAATTAATTAAGTCTAAAGATATGAACTTTAGTCTAAAAATTCTCCCACTATTTTATACGAATTGGTAGGCTCTACCTCCAACTCAAAGAATTACTTTAATTCCTTAGTAAATACTAGAATCCACATGGACTGCACACGAGTCTGACTTTGGTCGGCTCACCCATGTGCATCTATATTGTAGGTTCTTTAACCAATTATTTCATCAAATAATTTTTAATAATTGATTTAGCCCTAAGTAACTTTTCAGTTGACTTTGGTCTTCTCTGCAAGCCTTGGTTGGGTCCAACTATTAACATGATCATATTTAGAAATCTAACTACCAAATGATCAGGCCCGACTTTGATCGGCTAACCTGACCACTTACTAGAGAGACTCGACTAAGTCATCATATTATGAATGATAATTTCAATAATAGATAAGCACCAAGCCTTTGGATCTCCAATGATCATTATACTAATGGACCCATTAACATCCAACTTAATGAGAGACTATGATTTAATTATCACCATAACTATCTCATTTTAGAGACCTAATAATTTAAAAAATTTAATTTATGAATTAAGAGAAGAGAAGAGATCAACCAGTAAACCACAAACCTCCCACTGACTTCACCAAGTCATTGAATTGGATTAGGATCATGCTAGTTGAAATGGCACCTAAATCAGTCATACTGATCAACCTTAATGGCATGGGCCAACTCAAATCATTTAGCAGTCTAATCAAAATATAATTCATCAAATTGGCTAGGTAAGTGAGATCAGTGGAAGGGTATACTAAACTTGTCTTAGACACCATCAAAATGGTCGGTAAGCCACTCTTAATTAAAAATCATCGATCGAAATGTCAAACTTACCTTAGACATCAATTGATTAAATAATTTTAATTTGATAAGTCTAATGACTCGAGTTCAACCACTAAACCTCAATCAAGGTCTATTTGATCTAATCAAAAATATAGACTTGACCATCTGTAACTATTGTATTGGTTTTAGAAAAAATCTTAATTTAATCTAATTCAATATTTGGTTAGATTTAATCAATTTCTCTATATGGCCTATTAACTTTTTGATTCTGATCTTAGGTCTAACATAATTAAGAGGATCTGATTTGAGCTAACTCATGCCCCCATATTTTATGCAATGTCATTAGATCTTAAATCATAATTCTAGATCTAATCGATTCTACACTTAATTCTTAATTAAGTTCAGCATCAACATGGGTTTAGGTTAAAACTTTGAAAATATTTTTTTCATGTAAATATTTTACATTAAATCATAAATTTTTTTTAGATCACATCTAAACCTTTTATGATCTCAAATTAAAATAATTTTAACTATTAAGATTAGATGTTATTATTTTTCTTTACAGCTTGTATCACATATAACAAATCCTAAGATTTCAAGATCTAGGATTTTGCAGAAAAATAAGTTCTTCTTTTTGCTTTCTTCTTCATGAGACCTCACAGTGGTACCCTTACATACCATAAGAGCACCCCATTGAATGGGAGGAGAGGGTCATGTAACCCTACTTGCTCCTATGACTGGATGGCCTGGTGATTATTCAATCTGAGTACTTTGCTACTCAGATCATCTAATCTAACATATACAGGACTAATCAAATATCAGATCTAAAAATAAAATTTATTTAGATCTAATCTAAACAATATAAAATCAGATCTAAATACATAAGAAATCATATCATAAAGAACAATGGCTCTGATACAAATTGAAGGAAATACTGATAGTTCTATATATGCAATTTTAAAATTTTCACAGTGGATCTTGTTAGATTAAATGATTTAACCTATATTACATGCATAATATCTAATCTAAACTACCATGCCAAGATCAATGATATGATTTTATATGAGTTTAAGATCTGAAAATAAAAATCAGTATTGATCATATTGATGCTATTGATTAGATCTAACCCTTAGATCCATCCAAACCCGATCTAACAAGTTTAGAACTCATTACCGAAGTGTGGATTGCTGATCTCCACAAGTGTATCACATGGAAAAGAGTTCTTTCAAATCACTCGCAGCTATACAAAGGTGTCCGGCCTTTACAGATCGTCCACATGAAAAGTGGATGCTAATCAGGCTCCTCGGAAGTGCTAGCTCGCAAGAATCTTTAAAGGCTGATCTTCTTCTTCTTCCTTTGATCTCTTAGATACTCTAGAGAGGGAGAAGAATTAATAGAGAAAGAGAGAAGAGGAGAGAGCAACATAGAAGAAAATAATTTTCAACTTAATCTCATATGGGGCATCCAACTATTGGACCCCCTTTAAATAGATAGGCATTAGGGTTTTGGGTTAAGAGGGGGGCACCAAAAACTCCATGCCATATCCATATGGGGTGTCTCATATTTTGTCAATTTTTGTGATGATGTGAGAAAGAAATCAGATCTCTCTCATGCCTTCCAAAAATTCCTATGCACATGGAGAAACTAGTTTTAGCACCACCCATCTTTACATACAAAATCGATCTCTTTCCATCTTATCTCCTTATCTTTAATTCGGATTGTATTCAAATCAGGAAGGAGATAAGGACTATGACTCATCATGATTGCCACCCACCCTCTCTGCACCCTCTTTTCTCACACCCAAAAATCTCATGCAAAACCCCTTTTTGCATGTAGAAAATGGTGTGGGTCCAGGGCATGCACAAGGGAGAGAGAGTCCTTGCTGGCTGGGACTCTTCATTTTCAATTTGATTTCAAATCAAATTAAATCTGATTTGAACCCAATAAGAGGAAGAAATATAATATAATTAGGAATCTAATTATCTCAATAAATTTCTAACCCAATTAGAAATTAGCTAAATCCAAATTCTGATCAAATCAGGAACAAGTTTTCCTTGCACTTAGGCTTGATCACATCAAACCCAATCTAAGTCAAACTGAATCTAATTCAATTAGACTTGATCCAAACCTCTTTGCTTAATCAAATTAAGTTAATTAGTAATTTAATTACTAATAAATCCTCTATTAACAGTAAAATTTCAATCCAGTGGGACTCTCCTCCAAAGTCCCAGTCTGGTGGGACTCTTCACTAGAGTCCCAATCCAATAAGACTCTTTAGCCATCAGATCAGACCGAATCTTCTAATGTGTATAATCCCATAGGTTCGAACCTAGGTCTATAGCATAAGAACAACTTCCTACACTAATCGATGTAGCCATCTAATAATGGAACCCGATGTCCGGATAGGTCGAAAGATTGTAAAGCAACATTCTAGAAGCTACTAGCATATGGTTATCATATAATTAATCCCTTTGATCCAAATGCTCAAGGTGACTTGGGGTTTAACTGTCAACCCTAATATAGTCGACCACATTGTATTTCAACCTTTCAAATCCATCACATGGATTACCCTGGTCAAGGTTTTACTAAATTGAAATATACTGATGCATTAATTCCTACTTATTCAGATGGATCAATCCCATCTTGACTCATGCACCGATTTTATAAGTACTTAACTACATCCAAAAATCTTCCATCACTGAATTAAAAATTCAGATGATCCAGCATCAAAGTACAGTGAGTTGCTTACAAGTCACCATGGGGATCTGAGATTGGAAGGATACTTATACCCATACACTTCGTGAGCTACTCTTGACAGTAAGTGCTCAGTAATTGATCATGTTCGGTACGAATGTACTCCTACATTCTACTTGCATGCCACATCAGTGTCTCTACACTCCTTGGTTAAGAGGATAACCAATCTATATAGCACACAACGACCTATACTTGATATTGCTATCATCCTATTAACATCATATTATTTGGTCGCGAATATATTTTAAGGACTAAATGATACATCTTCCTTTGTCCATTAAATATAGTCCTGAGAACTTCATCACAATACAGGAGTTCAAATAAGATGGACAAAATATGATGGAAAAGCCAAATAACTTTTATTAATAAAAATTTATAACCAATTTATAAATATGAGCATAATTATCAACAGACTGATGATTGATTTTGGGACATAATTTCTAACATATGGGGGTTAAATGAAAGGAATATGCCCTACAAGCCAATCAAAATTTGTATTTTGATGGGTTTTCCTTGTAATCTTTCAGACTTATGTATTGACTCTTTAAATAATAAAAGGTATTTTCATCATATGTTGCATCTTACTTTAGTAATGATTATGATGAACTCCATAAATCAGAAAAATGGGTTTAGGGTTATGATGAGATCATACCTATGAGACCTAAAATCTTAAAAATCCTGATTTAGAATATTCCTAGTCATAGGAGCATTGAGTAGGATATCAATGTTCCGGATAGACTAGCACTTTCTATGTATACTCGATGGAGAGGGTGGCAGATCTCATATGCCACTTGTGTGAGACACTAATACAAAGAAGTGGGTGCTCATTAGAGAATGAGTTCACTGAATTGATCCGACTTAAGAAACATCTTATGGAATTTACTTACCTGTCAAGAGATGTTTTCTTATAGTGGGAGTTGTGCATGTAATCTTTTGACCTGAGACTACCATAGAACCTTGTATACATGAATCCATATTTTTTGGTTCATACTCATTCATGACTTAGTCATGTACGGGGTGTTCTAGATATGGTAGAATGTGTATGGAGGTTGTGAGTAGGTCAACATGGAATCGATCACTCTTGGTAAGAGGAAATCGCATCCTACTTGTTCTGATCGATTGATGATTCAGAAAGTCTTTGATCAAAGCAAAATAAAAATTAGAAAAAGTTTTTAATATTTTATTAATTGAATCATCATATAAGATTGAGAGAAATATGAGTATGATATTGGATTTGACATTATTCCATATCCAGAGTCATATTCGGGGTGCAGGGAGATCGCAGGATCAAATTGCACGATAACTTTCCACTGAAGGGTATTTTAGGTATTTCTATCAAAAAATTCATATCTTTCAGTAAGACATAATATGTTGCTAGACATCAATCTTGTCTTATGGGTTTGATCGAATTAAAGAGTTTAATTCAATCATCAATTAGAAAGAGTTCTAATTGCTGAAATCGGGTTAGCTCGATTGGATCTAGATCGGTTAGATTAAATTCTAATCAAATCAAATCGACTTGAACTCAGACCTATTACTAGTTAGATGTAGAACTCAATGGGTCATACACAAAGGGTATTGATCAGGGGTCTAATTGGATTAGATCATGTTTGCAAAATTGACATGCTAGCACATGTTGCAAAAAACTAGCTCCTTGTTTCGAATTGGGTTTAAAATTGATTCCAGATTGGGCTAATTAAAGCTAAATTAATTCAAATAAATTTTTGATTTGAGTTGGTTCAGCCCTTTGCTGCATGTACCAAAATGTTGGAGCCAGGAAACCAATTCTCCACAAGTCAAAAAATTTTCTTGTGCGTGGATGCAGTTTTTGTGTGCAGAAATAGTTTTCGCATCCCATAAGATGGGACGCCTCATCCTTGAGCTTATCCTATGTTCCATGATAAAATAAATTTTTGGATGATTTCTAACTTTATTTTGAGCATCAAAAATTTTTTTGAAGTTAAAATTCCTTCTGGTTTAATTGTGGAAATTTGTTGAAGTTAGAAATCCTGTCAGCCTGATCCATGCGCCTGACCAAGAGTCCAACTTGTGAAGGACTCTAACCCATTTGTCACGCCACTTTTTAATCTGAATTTTTTTCCATGATATTCTCATGTTAGCACCTTAATTTTTGGCCATTTGATGGACAAAATTACATTGATGAGTGGTGGAAAAAAATTATGCCATGCGAAGCTGCGTGACTCATCGGAGAATCATCGAGAAAAATGTTTCGAAGAGTCCTTCTGCATGAAGCGTCTCTTGGATTTTTTTTTGATGATTGCCATGTGTCAAAAACTTCCAGATAGGCATGAGAATTCATTCGGAGGTGTGAGATTTTCTGATGGATGCGAGATGGTGCGTGGAAGGGGCGCGAAAAATTCCCGAAGGCAACCCATCGCTAAGTATTTAAAGGGGGGTGCGCCGGGGGATTGGATTCATTCAGATTTCCAATTCCTCCTTTCTTTCTAACATCCTCTCCCTATTGTCCAATTAGTCTCTTCCTTCTCTTGTTAGGACAAGTTCAAAAATAGAAAGGACAAGTCCGATTTTAGGACAAGAGTCTAGGAAGAGAATTAAGGAAGACAAGGAGAGAAGAAAGGTAGGGATAGGAAGGCTAGGAGAAGAGGAAGAGCGTCTTGAGGTCCTGGTGTTCAAGAAAATTCTCAGAGTGAGAATTTTGGAGGAGAAATCATCTCAAAGAGTTGGTGTCCTGATCATAGCTGTTGCTCAGCTATGCAACCCAAGAGGGGGGGTGAATTGGGTTTCTAAAAATTTTAAGCCCAACAGATTACTTATGAAGATCAAAACAAAGACTTTAATTCAATATTAATTACCTAAAGCAGGAATGCAAGAATATAATAAAGAAATAAAGTGAAGAGATAAAGCACACCACAAACACAAGGATTTATAGTGGTTCGGTGCTAACCTTGCACCTACATCCACTCCCCAAGATCCTACTTAGGAATTTCAATCCACTATCCTTTGTATTCAACCCGAATACAAAACGTCAGAAACTCCGACACTAGCTATCCCAAGCTAGATCACTTGTTTCCCGGGTACAAGTAAACCCAAAACACTCCGATTTCAGGTTCGGATCAACCTTTCCTTATTTTGGAAATCCTCCAAAAATAAGAACAAAAACTCACAAAGAGTTAGAAAATTTTGAGCACAGATTAATACAATAACAGCTCCTTAAATGAGCGAATATAA
Source organism: Elaeis guineensis (assembly GCF_000442705.2). NCBI lineage: Eukaryota > Viridiplantae > Streptophyta > Magnoliopsida > Arecales > Arecaceae > Elaeis > Elaeis guineensis. The sequence goes on along the minus strand of NC_025995.2, from coordinate 49,581,405 downwards.
CAATAAAAGCTTTACTCAAATGAAGAACCCCTTTTTCAGATTTTCTCAAAGTGGATGAACGCTTGAATGCTTGAGAAGAGGTTGATTGTTGATTGAAGATCTCTTGAAAGCTTTGAACGATCTCTAGATCAAGGTTGAAACAATAGGCGTGAAGAATTCTCTCCTTGAAAGATCTTGCTTTTCTCTTTCACAATCTCTCTGGTATATTGTGGATCCTCTCTCTTTTTCTTTTTGGATTTTTCGTTGATCTCAGGCTTTTTCTTGCAAATTTTGGATCCTTTCTTCTATTCTTCTCTCTTTCTCGTCTCTTTTGATTTCACGTTTGATCCGCTATTTAATCTGCAATTTCTTTCACCATTTAAAGCATTTTGTAGCATTAGAAGCAAGAGAAAACAATTTAGGTAGATAAAGAGCCGTTAGAGGATTTTTAGGAAGCATAAATGGCAATTAAAATGGGCAAAAAAATAGCCGTTGCTGATATTTCCCGTCGCAGGGGTCGACTCATGAGTCGACTCATGCTTCAGGGGTCGACTCATGAGTCGACCTCTGTTGCAAAAACCAGAGAATGCGTTTCTGGAAATTCTTGGCTCAAATTAGCAGGGGTCGACTCATGAGTCAACTCATGCCTTGTGGGTCAACTCATGAGTCAACTCACAGGTCGTGCCAAGCCAGAAAACTAGCGTGCCAAGGAGAATTTTTGCGTGCCAATCAGCTCACAGTGCCATGAGTTGACTCATGAGTCGACTCATGCACTTCATAACTTCAAGAATATAAGTCCAAACACAATGAAATTTTCACCAATAGATTTCAAATCATTTGTTCTACCAAATGGTACTATCAAATCAGAATTTTAATGAAATTATGATTTTGCCCTTGAAGAGCATAAGGACTTTTTCATTTTAAAATTATTTGTATCCCTTCAATCTGCTTTGTAATCATCAAAATCAATCTAGGAGCAACAATCTCCCCCTTTTTGATGATGATAAAATATTTGAACAAAAATATTTATGTTAATGCATTAATTTCAAAAGAATCCATTATAGGTGTATATGCTTGAAAAGAGTATGATTCTTTTGGCATGTAATATAAAAAATAGTTTGTCTATTTTCTTAAAGATTTGAAAAGGGTATTAGATCATTTTGAGTTCAAGATATATCAGAGCAAGAGAAGATAAATAACTTTTGCAATGTATCAGAGCAAGAAAAATAATTTTTACAATGATATCAGAAAAGATTTTATAATGTATCAGAGCAAGAAAATTTTATAATATATCAGAGAAAATTTCACACTGTATTAGAGCAAATGTCAGAGAAAATTTCACACTGTATCAGAGCAAAAAAATATATCAGAGAAACTTTCTCACTGTATCAGATCAAATGTTATAATTTATCAGAGAAACCTTCACACTGTATCGGATTAAATTTTATCATGTATCAGAGCAAGTTAAAAGAAATTGTAGGGTGTATCAGAGTAAAACAAATTTCTTAAGATGTATCAAGGTGAATAAAATTTCAAAAGATGTATCAGAGCAAGTTTGAATTTTGAAATATATCAGAGCATATAAAAAAATACTTATTTGTATTGTACTTATGATTTTGCTTTTGATGGATGACTTTTTGTTTAAGTTCTGTCTGATACCAAATTTCGATACCAAATTTCTCAAAGTTTTGTTTAATCTTTCAATCTTTGTTTTTGTTTAATTTCTCCAATATTTGTTTTAATCTTCCAATCTTTGTTTTTGTTTAATTTCTCCCCCTTTTTCTCATAATTTAGGGTTTTGCTTTTTGTCTAATTTCAATTTTTGTTTTTGTTTAATTTCTCCTCCTTTTTGACATCATCAAACATAGTTAACTCTTCCTTTTCTTTTTCTGAAATATTCTTTAATTTCTTCCTCTTTAGAGTTTTTCAAAGATATTTGCTCCCCCTTAATATAGCAATTATCAACAGCAAACAACAACAAGGAGAAGATAATATTTCAACAAGAAGAAAATATATAACCAAAATATGATCATTACAAAGAGGTAGAAATATAGGTAAAAGATGATTCCATTAATATCATAATTGTTTCAATACATAGTTCTTAAAAATAAAATTCAACCAGCTAATTGTCAAAACATGGCCTCAAGGTATAGATCCTAGAACAAGACACTAACACCTAGGATCTAGTAAAGATCAAGATAAGTCAATGATCGGAGTCATCAGATATAGGGTGAGGAGATGATGGATCAGAAGTGCGTCCTCTACCCCGTCTGCCTCTGGCACGAGCAGGAGAACGAGATGAACTGGGTGGCTGAGAACGCTGAGATGCTAGGGACTGAACAGAAAGGGTGAGTCTAATAGAATCAAGTACGTTCAGTGCTCTGGAAACAGATTGAAGTAGAGCAGTGAACTGGGTGGTAGCATGCTCACTCGATCCTCGGATCTCTTTCCTCAGTAATTCATATCCACCTTCTAGTGCTCCTCTGAGCCTGCCAGCTTCTGCAGTGAGGTCTGTGACCTCAATAGTAGACTCCTGTGGTTGGGGATGGGCCAATGCAAGGACTTGCCCCTGCAAGTCAAGAACTCTGCCAGTCAATCTCCAGACTGTGTCCTCAAGCTGCTGTATCCTGACGGACTGATCTGAAATCATCTGAAATACAGTGGAGATGTGGGGAGTAATGGTCTGATCAGAAGAGGTAGCTCTAGGTGCAAAAGAAGTACTACTCCACTGGCTAGACAGCAAAGAAGCCACACGCTGTGAAATATGCTCGATCTGATCGTCAGCCAGTCTGAACTCTGAATGAGGTGCTCTGCTCTCTGGCTGATACACTGGTGTGGGCATCCTAGTAAACTCAGAAGGGCCAGCCTCAGTATCAGAAATAAACTGGGTATCTGGTGAAGCTGCCCTGAAATCATGTACAGGAGAAGATGGACCTTCTTCTTCTACTCTGCCTTCAGTTCTGTCTTCAGCTCTTTCCTCAACTCTCTCCTCAGTTCTTTCTTCAGAGCCCTTGATCCAACCACCAACAGTCTTTGTAATTCCCATTCGGTGCAGGCTGTGTTGGTTGAAAGTGTCCACATGTGAGAGCTTGGTAGGTGTCTCCCCCTCACAACTAACTCCAAACCTCCTAAATACTCTAGTAAGGGCCATACCATAAGGCAAGTGTGCCTTGGATCTGTTCAAAGTTTCTCTCATGGCCTCTATCATAAGTGCAGGGAGGTTTAGGGGGGTCTGAGTGATGATTTGAAACATGACACATACATCTCTGCCGAAAAGTAAGTCATGTCTACCACTCCTAGGAAAGAAGAGTTTTGTTACAATCTGATGCAGGACCCTCATCTCAATGGACAATAGCTTTGCTTCCAATTTGTTTAAATTTCCTGAAAAAGCTTCTCCTAAGATAATTCTGATCCCTTCTTCTTTAATTGGGAGTTCCATATATGAGTATCCTTCACTAGGCAACTGAAGTATTTCTCCCAATATCCTAGAATCCAGGCAGATATCAATTCCCTTGACTGTTGAAGTCACTGACCCATTTCCATAATTTAGGTTCTGGTAGAACTCTCTAACTAGATCAACATAGGTGACTTCCTTAAGAGAGCAATAAAGTTCCCATCCTTAATTTTTGATCTTGGTAGCAAAAGTAAAGCCTTCTTTCTCAAAGAACCGAAAATCTATATTTTTCCCAGTTTCTACTTTTCTATCAGAAAGAGGATTTACACTGGGGCTTATGGAGGATTGAGAGAGACCTTGAGCAGGTACTGAAACTGGATCGGGAACACTGGAAGACTGAGCATGCCTTTTCTTTCGGACAATTTCTTCAGGCTCACGGATTGATTTCCTTCTTTGGGGAAGCTTCATCTTTGGAGCCATATCCAATAAAGTAGCAGACAAGAAGACTTGAATTGAGAGGAGGAGGGATCACAAGAGAGTAAAGAGGAATTTTAGTAGAGAAAAGAAGTGGATTTTGGAAGTTCGATGAAGTGCTAGGGCACGTTCAAACCACGCCAAGCAAAGCGAGAAAGCACGAGAAATCTCTTTTCAAAGGAGGCGATTTTTTGGTGGAGAGTAGGAGGGAGAATTGCCTCAGAATTGATCCTTGGTTTTGGAGCAAGAAAGAGTTGGAAAGAACGGCTTTCGGAAGGAAGACGATGAGAAGATGAGTCATCTCACAAACAGGGTTCCCGTTTAAAAACAATGAACCCGATGGAAGTTTGTGGGATTTACAAGTTTGCCATTGAGTCGACTCATGGGGGTCGACTCATGAAGTTCAGAAATTCAGGAAAAATGCAAATAAATTCCAGAAAAATTCGAAATTTTGAGAGAAGGAATTTTGCTCAATGATAAGTTTTTAAAGTGATAAATCTAAGCTTTTGGGATCAGGATAGATGTTGAAAATTGAGCTCTAAGAGTTTTTGACATCTATTCTTTGGAAATTGAAAAATTTCAGACAAATGGATCTAGAATTCCTAGATTTCTCCTAATTTCACAGAATCTATCCTCATTAAGGGCCTTTGTAAAGATATCGGCTAATTGATTTTCAGTGCAAACATATTCAAGAATTATATTTTTGTTTTGAACATGTTCTCTTATGAAATGATGTCTTATTTCAATATGTTTAGATCTTGAGTGTTGAATTGGATTTTTAGATAGATTTATGGCACTTGTATTATCACATTTTATTGGTGTTTCATTAAGTTTGATTCCAAAATCTTCTAGTTGTTGCTTAATCCACAAGATTTGAGCAAAACAACTTCTGGCTGCAATGTATTCGGCCTCAGCCGTAGACAGTGCCACCGAATTTTGTTTCTTGCTAAACCATGAGATTAGGTTTACTCCAAGAAATTGGCAAGTTCCACTTGTGCTTTTTCTATCTAATTTACATCTAGCAAAATCAGCATCAGAATATCCTAACAAATTAATTTGTGAGTCCTTAGAGTACCATAACCCTATAGTTTGTGTACCATTTAAGTATCTAAGGATTCTTTTAACAGTATTCAAATGAGATTCCTTAAGATTAGATTGATATCTTGCACATAAGCAAACACTAAACATGATATCAGGCCTACTTGCAGTTAAATACAATAATGAGCCAATTATACCTCTGTAGTATTTTAAGTCTACGCTTTTACCTTCATCATCCTTGTCAAGCTTACTTGAGGGACTCATTGGTGTGCCAATTGGTTTGCAGTTCTCCATTCCAAATCTTTTGAGTAGTTCCTTGATGTACTTGCTTTGGGTGATGGAGATTCCCTCTTTTGATTGTTTGATTTGGAGTCCGAGGAAGAAGGTGAGTTCTCCCATCATGCTCATCTCGAACTCTCCCTGCATAAGCTTAGCAAAGTCTTGACAAAGGGATTCATTAGTAGACCCAAAAATTATGTCATCAACGTAAATTTGTATAATTAGCATATCATTTTGGTTTCTTTTAATAAATAGGGTTGTATCTACATTGCCTCTTGAGAAACCATTATTTAGTAAAAATTTGCTTAGCCTTTCATACCATGCTCTAGGTGCTTGTTTTAGACCATATAAAGCTTTATTTAATCTAAAGACATGATTGGAAAAAGCATGATTTTCAAATCCAGGGGGTTATTCTACATATACTTCTTCAGAGATATATCCATTTAAAAATACACTTTTAACATCCATTTGAAATAGTTTGAATTTCATAAAGCAAGCATAAGCAAGTAGAAGTCTAATGGCTTCTAATCTAGCAACAGGTGCAAAGGTTTCATCAAAATCAATTCCTTCTTCTTGATTATATCCCTTAGCAACCAGTCTTGCTTTATTTCTAATTACATTTCCATGCTCATCTAATTTATTTCTAAAGACCCATTTTGTACCAATTATTGAATAATCTTTAGGTCTTTTCACTAAGGTCCAAACATTATTTCTTTCAAATTGATTAAGTTCTTCTTGCATAGCATTAATCCAGTTATGATCATTCTCAGCTTCTTCAAAATTTTAGGTTCAAGTTGAGATACAAATGCACAATGATTAAGTACATCTCTAAGTGAAGAACGTGTTTTTACCCCATGCATAGGATCACCAATTATTAACTCCTTAGGGTGGTTGTGAACATACCTCCATTCCTTGGGTAGGTCATTTGTACCTTGAGGTTGTTCTTGAATTTCTTCACCTCTTTCATTTTGTTCGTCTTCTTGATCATTGTCTTTTGGAGTTGCTGAATCTTTCAGAGTGATTTTCTTCATACCTTCTATTAGTGGATCTGCATCATCAACACCCTCATTCTTCCTTGAAGGAAGATCGTTAGATTCATCAAAAACAACATGTATGGACTCCTCAACTATTAAAGTTCTTTTGTTGAAAACTATAAATGCTTTACTAGTGGAGGAGTAACCTAGAAAGATTGCTTCATCTGATTTTGCATCAAATTTACCAAGTTTTTCTTTGCCATTATTTAATACAAAACATCGGCAACCAAAAATATGAAAATATGCAATATTTGGTTTTCTTCCTTTCCAAAGTTCATAGGGGGTTTTCTTTAAAAATTGTCTAATTAAAGCACGATTTAAAATGTAACATGCTGTGTTAATTGCTTCCGCCCAAAAATATCTTGGAAGGTTGCTTTCACAAAGCATGGTACGGGCCATTTCTTCTAAGGTTCTGTTTTTTCTTTCAACTACCCCATTTTGTTGAGGTGTCCTAGGAGCAGAGAAGTTATGGCCAATTCCATTTTCATCACAAAAATTTTCAAAGTCATGATTTTCAAATTCTGTTCCATGATCACTTCTAATATTTTGAATTGAAAACCCTTTTTCATTAGTGACTTTTCGATGAAATTTAGTGAAAATTTGAAAAGTTTCATTTTTGTGAGCTAAAAAGAAAACTTAAGTAAAACGAGAGTAATCATCAATTATTACAAATCCATATCGTTTTCCTCCTAGACTAGTGGTTTTAGTTGGTCCAAATAAATCCATATGTAAGAGCTCTAAAGGTCTAGAAGTTAAAACAGTGTTTTTGGATTTAAATGATACTCTAGTTTGTTTACCTAATTGGCATGCATCACAAATTCTATCCTTTTCAAAATTCAGTTCTGGCAAATCGAGAACTAAATCCTTTTTAATTAATTTTGAGAGAGAATGCATGCTAATGTGTGCAAGTCTACGATGCCACAGCCAACTAGTCTCATTTATTTTAGCATTTAAAGAAACTAGGCATTGCATGTCTAATTTAGTTAAATCATTCAAGTCTACCATATAAACATTGCCATGCCTATGTCCTATAAATTTAATGCCATCGTTAATAGGACTCGTCACAATGCAAACAGATGATTCAAAACTTACTTTATATCCTTTATCACAGAATTGACTAATGCTAAGTAAGTTATGCTTTAAACCTTTAACTAATAAAATATTCTCAATGTATTTGGAGGGAGTGATACCAATGTTACCTATCCCGATGATCTTTCCTTTGCCATTATCTCCAAAGGTGACCATCCCTCCATCCTTAGCATCAAGCGTGATGAATTGTGATTCATCACCAGTCATGTGTCTCGAGCATCCGCTGTCAAGATACCATTTTCTGTTTCCTTCTTGGGATGCTAGACACACCTGCAAGCAAAGGTCACGTTTCTGTCTTAGGTACCCAAGCTTTCTTGGGTCCTTTCAGGTTAGTCAGAATGGTTCCTTTTGGAACCCATATTTTCTTTGTGTTTGCATGTTTGTTAATAAGACATGTGTATGATTTATGTCCTATTCTTCCACATTTAAAACAAGTAATATTTGTAGACTTGTTACTTGAATAATTTACATAAATATCCTTCAGAAATTTTTGTTTCTTCAGGGGTTTATAACCAAGTCCAGCCTTATCATATATAGCTTTCTGATTTTCAAGGATCATATTTAGTTTGTTTGAACTTAAGGTGAACTTATCTACTATAGATTTCAGCTTGTTCATTTCATCCTTTAAGTTTTGATTTTCTTGAATCAAGGTGAATTTTTCAATTGAAAGATTTTCAGCTTGTTTCACTAAGGACTGATTTTCCAATTTCAGCTCTTTGTTTTTCTTCCCTAGTTTCTTTAATTCATCAATTGAATCATAGAATGCTTCATGCAATTCTTCAAAAGTAAATTCACTAGTGGATTCAGAAGTTACCTCATTTTCATGTGCCATCAGGCACAGATTGGCTTGTTCTATTGAGGTTTCCTCGTCGGAGCTTGAGTCATCACTCGCACTCCAGGTCGCCATCATTGCCTTCTTTTTGAACTTCTTTGGACCTTTCTTCAATTGTGGACATTCGGATCTGAAATATCCCGGCTTCTTGCACTCGTAGCATATAGGGGGTTGATCTTTCTCCTTTTCTTTGTTTTGATCCCCTTTTGTGAATTTCTTTCTCATCCCCTGTTTCCTTTTTCTTAGAAACTTCTTAAATTTCTGGGTGATGAGAGCCATCTCTTCATCCTGATCTTCATCTTCAGAGTCATCCATTTCATAATCAGGCGAAGTTGTGGATTTGAGGGCAATGGTTCTTTTCTTTTTGACTTCATCCTCTTGATGTTGCTTCATGCTAAGTTCATGAGTCATCAAGGATCCAAGAAGCTCTTCTAGAGGTAGAGTGTTCAAGTCCTTTGCTTCTTGGATGGCAGTCACCTTGGCTTCCCAAGTTCTTGGCAGTGACCTGAGAATCTTCCTTACAAGTTCACTGTTAGTATAAGATTTGCCAAGACTCTTTAAACCATTGATTATATCAGTAAAACGAGTAAACATAGCAGTTATGGACTCATCATGCTCTATTTTGAACAATTCATATTTATGTACAAGCATGTTTATTTTAGACTCTTTTACTTGATTTGTTCCCTCATGGGTGACTTCTAACCTATTCCATATTTCTTTAGCAGATGCACAAGTAGAAATGCGATTAAATTCACTTGCATCTAGTGCACAATAAAGAACATTCATGGCTTTGGCATTTAATTGTGCCAATTTCTTGTCAACCTCATCCCATTCTTTCTTGGGTTTGGTTGACTCCTCACCATCTATAATCTTGGTGGGTGTGTGAGGACCATTCACTATGATACTCCACATATCATAGTCGAGTGCTTGTATGAAAATCTTCATCCGAGCTTTCCAATAGGTGTAATTAGCCCCATTGAAAAGTGGAGGTCGGTTTGTTGATAGCCCCTCGGCTAGAGAAGTTCCAACATGGGTTGCCATAGATCTTTGGCTCTTTGATTGTTAGATCAAAGAGGGGCTAGAGCACCGGCTCTGATACCACTTGTTGCCCAGCTATGCAACCCAAGAGGGGGGGTGAATTGGGTTTCTAAAAATTTTAAGCCCAACAGATTACTTATGAAGATCAAAACAAAGACTTTAATTCAATATTAATTACCTAAAGCAGGAATGCAAGAATATAATAAAGAAATAAAGTGAAGAGATAAAGCACACCACAAACACAAGGATTTATAGTGGTTCGGTGCTAACCTTGCACCTACATCCACTCCCCAAGATCCTACTTGAGAATTTCAATCCACTATCCTTTGTATTCAACCCGAATACAAAACGTCGGAAACTCCGACACTAGCTATCCCAAGCTAGATCACTTGTTTCCCGGGTACAAGTAAACCCAAAACACTCCGATTTCAGGTTCGGATCAACCTTTCCTTGTTTTGGAAATCCTCCAAAAACAAGAACAAAAACTCACAAAGAGTTAGAAAATTTTGAGCACAGATTAATACAATAACAGCTCCTTAAATGAGCGAATATAACAATAAAAGCTTTACTCAAATGAAGAACCCCTTTTTCAGATTTTCTCAAAGTGGATGAATGCTTGAATGCTTGAGAAGAGGTTGATTGTTGATTGAAGATCTCTTGAAAGCTTTGAACGATCTCTAGATCAAGGTTGAAACAATAGGCGTGAAGAATTCTCTCCTTGAAAGATCTTGCTTTTCTCTTTCACAATCTCTCTGGTATATTGTGGATCCTCTCTCTTTTTCTTTTTGGATTTTTCGTTGATCTCAGGCTTTTTCTTGCAAATTTTGGATCCTTTCTTCTATTCTTCTCTCTTTCTCGTCTCTTTTGATTTCACGTTTGATCCGCTATTTAATCTGTAATTTCTTTCACCATTTAAAGCATTTTGTAGCATTAGAAGCAAGAGAAAATAATTTAGGTAGATAAAGAGCCGTTAGAGGATTTTTAGGAAGCATAAATGGCAATTAAAATGGGCAAAAAAATAGCCGTTGCTGACATTTTCATCGCAAGGGTCGACTCATGAGTCGACTCATGCTTCAGGGGTCGACTCATGAGTCGACCTCTGTTGCAAAAACCAGAGAATGCGTTTCTGGAAATTCTTGGCTCAAATTAGCAGGGGTCGACTCATGAGTCGACTCATGCCTTGTGGGTCGACTCATGAGTCGACTCACAGGTCGTGCCAAGCCAGAAAACTAGCATGCCAAGGAGAATTTTTGCGTGCCAATCAGCTCACAGTGCCATGAGTTGACTCATGAGTCGACTCATGCACTTCAAACCTTCATAACTTCAAGAATATAAGTCCAAACACAATGAAATTTTCACCAATAGATTTCAAATCATTTGTTCTACCAAATGGTACTATCAAATCAGGATTTTAGTGAAATTATGATTTTGCCCTTGAAGAGCATAAGGACTTTTTCATTTTAAAATTATTTGTATCCCTTCAATCTGCTTTGTAATCATCAAAATCAATCTAGGAGCAACAATAGCCTTGTGTGGATCACCGTTGGAGGGCGAACACTTGGGTGCCTGGTGGAGGTTCTGCCAAAATTTGGATTAAGCGCTGCAGGTATTCTTCTATAACTTAAATTTAATCTTGAATTTATGTTATATATGATTGTTAATCATCAAGGAGATACTGATTTAAGAGTTTAATATTTAAGATTTTTTTATTAAAATTTTGAAATCCATTATGTTTCCACTGTGCATGCCCACTCTGAAACCCTACATTAAAGGATTTAACCCAATTTTTTTTTGCTGCTATTCAAAATTTTTTAAAATTTATGCATGCATCTTATACAATTTTCTAACAGTGGTATCAGAGCCATTGATTTTTAAGATATATATAATATGATTATTAGTCTTAGATCTAAAAGTTTAGATGATTTAAAATTGATCTTGTGCTAGTATAAAGTTATCCTAGTGTAGGGTTTACCTCCTATATTGAAAAGATTATCCTAGCATAAGATTGATCGATTTTAAGAACTATTTTTGAAATAATTAAATCAATCTTTTAGATCTAAAAATTGATATATATAATATATCTTATTCATATTTTGATCTGAAATTAAAATAATTAAATATTCATATCGAATTGATATAAGGTTGTCCTGATATAGGGTTTATCCTTTATATTGAAAAGATTGTCCTAGTTTGATGTGAACCAATTTTTATTTTTAAAATATTTTAATCATTATTTTAGATTTGATTATATATATATTTGATATATATATTTTTAATTTTAGATCTAAAATTTAATATATATGTGATGTATGTTTATTGTTTAGATCTAAAACTAATATATGACATTAGGTTTAGATCTGAAACTGTTTCAAGACCATAAGCCACTAATGCATATTATGAAATATAATCTAAAAATTATTTTTAAAATTAAAAAATTATGTTATTTCATGTGGGTATAGGTTGAACAAATTAGGTCTAGTGATCAAACTACAATTAGGATCAAATTGATTAGATCAAGTTAGAATCCATTATCGATTTTGAGCAGTTGATTGAACCTAATCAATGGTTGATTAGGATTAGGTCAAAGAGACTCAAAGTCAAGTTTAGTTGTAGTTGGTCGCGTCGATTTATATTTTGATGTGAATTGATTGACTCAAGATCAAATTTGGCTTAGTAGTTTAGATCCATTTTAATAGGTTAACCTGATCGATTCTAATCGATCAATTTAGTGTCTAAGGTAAGTATTTAGATGGTGGTTATTTAATTAATTTCATTGTCTGATCTGACCAATTTGATTAGTGTCTAAAGAAAGCAATAGGGGGACCCCTACTCATCTTAACTTACCTGGTCATTTTGGGAGATTCACTTTCATGCTAGTTACTTGTTGACTCGAGTTCACCAATGTCGATTAGGATGGTCAGACATATGGATGTGCTGATCTAAATTTGATCAGTCGGATATCAGATCTACTGATTTAGAAGAGACCTAAACCTAAATTTTCTCACTAAATATTAAGTCTAGAGGTCTTCCATCATTGTAAAGATGCGAGTGCCTTCCTGACATTGATCGTTCTCGACTGGTTACAGTAGTTCGGTTACATCGAAAAGATACAATCACTCTATTGGCATTTGATGCCCTGAGATAGAGATGGGGTTGGACCTAATAACTATTAGGTAAGAATTTCAATGATGACTTTGCACCTGCTAGTGAACGACACGTCTGACTTAACTAAGAAATATGCCAATAACTATTAGATGAGGCCACAGGACTTAGAGACCAAGCCCACTGCATCTTGCATAGTAAAGCAATGGATAAGGTATTATCCACTCATTGGACTATGCTCACCAATAACTATTAGGTGAGGTATGTATAGATTAATGGGACCACAGTACCCACTTAAAATCGATGGCATATAAATTTTTATTTCTCCACCCAAAGAGTGTGGGAGATTTGAAAAAATAGTAAGAGCTTTTTATTTATTTTTAAAATTTTTAGAATAAATATTTTTATAAGTACAAATATCTAACTAGAAACTGTTCTCTCTGTAGATAACCATGTTGAGTTTCAATCCTTTAGTTCGTATCCTCGATACCAATAGATTGACTGGTATAAACTATAAAGACTAACTCCAGAATTTGAGAATCATTCTCAGTTTTGAGAAACTTACCCATGTTCTTGACCAGGATGCGCCTGTGTTACCAGCTCATCCATCTCCTGATCAACAAACCGCACTTGAAAAGTGGATGGATGAGGATAACAAGGTGAAGTATTATATTTTAGCATTCATATACAATGATCTTCAATGACAGCATGAAGACATGAGGACTGTCAAAGAGATGCTAACTCACTTGCAAGAGTTGTACGGTGAGCAAAGTCACACAGCTCACTTTGAAGTCTCTCGAAGACTATTCAGAGCGAAAATACGTGATGGACAGTCCAACAATGATCATTATTTGATAATGATCAAGGACATCGAGGAGCTTCAGAAGCTCAACAAAAACATTGACAAGAAATTGCAGGTGAATTTGATCCTCCAATCTCTTCCTGATTTGTATGGGCAGTTCATCATGAACTATCATATGAATGAGATTGATAGCACTTTGTCCGAATTACTGAATATACTAGTAACAGCAAAGGGCACTTTGAAAAGTTCAAGGGGTACAGTTCTGATTATGGAGCAGGTTTCCTCTAAGAGAAAGTCTTCTTTCAAGAAGAAGAAGAAGCTTGTGAAGAAGCAAAAGAATGAGGTCAAGCCCAAGAAGCAGGTTGTGAAGAAGGCTGACGACAAAAGTACTAGATGTGTGCCCTACATGTCAGATTGGCTGACACATTCCTGTACAAATGTAAGGGCAAATTTATAATTTTGACTATAAATCAATAAATAGATTATTCTTCTATCACATTGTGTACATTGTGTCTGTGATACATCCTTTGAGTTAGTAGGAATCAATTCATATTTTCAAGAGTTGAAAATTTAAGACATGAATTTACATAACTAACTCATAAACAGTTCCTGACCATAAGATCATCATGAGGATGGTGATCGATCCGGAAGGTTGGTGTACGATCGCTTCCTTAGGATAGATGTGTCTTGAGTCTACGATGTGGAGACACCGAAGCTAGAGTACAGGTATTCATTAAGAATGAGAGTACTGAGCGTGACCATATCGAGCAGTCATAAGGAAGTCTACCTTCTCATCGATGACTAGCTTGATGCTGTAGTTGTGTGTCTAGTTCTTTGACCTGAGGTGCATCGATAGTTTACCTTGAGTGTGTTATAGTTTGACTATACCATAACTCGATCTCCTAGCCATTCAGAACCCTGAGGTATATGTTGGCTGTAGCATATTCATTGTAGGAACTAGATCGCACCAAGATGGGATCTATCAACCTCAGTAGATGAGAGTAGTCCTATGATGATCGAAAGATCAAGTCCTTAAGCCCATGGCCATGGCAAAGTGAAATAATAGAAAAGAGTTTTTCATTAGGATTTCACATCAGACCCAGATCGATCGATTAACTCATATGACTGATGTTGGGTTTGACAAGTCCACCTTAACCCTAATTTAGTCAGGACTCATGATAGAGAAACTCAATCACATAGGTAGCTGCACCGAGAGGTTCATCTTCAGTTCTGATGGATTGCCACCATATATTGCTAGATATCATTGATAGATTTTGAGAGCAATTAGAATGATCTTGATGATCGATCATTCTAATTGTATGAATCAGAAGAGTTCTGGTCCATCGAAAGGAGTTTCGATGATATCGATGATGAGATCACGACATGTCTCATTACCATATGAAATTGAATCTAACTGGGTCACACTAACAAGAGTTAGGATCTGGATGTCATCAATTGGGCTAGCCCAGTTGATTTGGATTAGATCCAATTAGGTTCAAGCAAATCATGCTAGCACACGATTGAGCCTAATTTTCTCCTCGTGTAATCTTTTCTATCTCGACTGAGCCAAATATGATTTGACTCACCCAGAGAAGCTTGAAAAAATTTTTCTCAGTCTGACTAGAGCTAGTCCAGCTCAGAAAAGTCTTATCTTAATTCATGAGATGAATTTAAGACAACACCTGCTAATTCCTGACACCTGCCATTTTCATCTTAAGACATCTGTCAAATGTTGACATATGGGTCTTAAACTGAAGGCCACTTGGCAAGAGGTTATTGAAAGTTTTTTGTGGAGTGTTTACCTACCAAAAATAAGCACAAAAGTGGGTGCCACAATTGGATAAGGCTTGCGCCCCAAGTGGATAAAGATCAAGAGGAGTCTTGATCAACATGGACTCTTTGGCGCCAATAGGATTGTGCTTATCCAATGTTGGTGCCAACTCTTGGAGAGAGGCTGGGGTTCTTATCTGATGTGATCAGATGATATCACTCCATCAATCAAATTTTTTTTGGATTAAATAGAATTTTCTGATTGATCGATTGATGTGGCACTGCACAGCACAGCAGGGTCTATATAAACCCTGTCTGCGCCTAGGGTTTCTAGTGATTGCCCCCTACCCAGAAAAATTCAGCCACCCCTCCTCTTTTCCACATCCTCCCTGGTGCTCCCTCTCTCCTATTTATGCCCAAGAGGTTGGGCGTCCATCTGGTGAAGGATCAAGGCGTGGTGATGCCTTGAACAGGAAGGCTGCAGGAGTTCTTCGACAAGCTGCTGCTCCAACTTCAGGAAGACTTTTGAAGATCTTTCTAATCAGATTTAGTTCTAATTTTTGAAGTAGAGATTCATGAGAAGAAGATGATCTAGGTCTTACCTGAGTGGATATTAGTAGAGGCCAGCCAATTGCGTGGCTAAATCAGAACCTCAGGCTTGCTGCGATCATCTACAGGGTAATCAGATTATCCTTGAGGTATTTCATATTTCCTCATGCTTTTAGATTTATTTTAGAATTAATATTAGATAACAAAATTAGATCTAGAGATTTAAATCTGAAATAAATATAGGATAAAATTTTTTAAATTATTTCACCTCAGATTTGATGAAATCTGGAAGATCCTATAAGGAAAAAGGCAGTTTTTCCTTCAACTGGTATTAGAGCCAGGTTGATGGCTCAGTTTCAGATTTAATTTAGATTTAATTTTAATTTTAATTTATCTAATATTAAAGAATTTTAGATATCACATCAGATATGATAGGATCTAAAATTAAAATATTTAAAATTAAAATCTGAGAAGATCTAACATGCATGAGATGCATGACTAGACTAGGAATAGTTTGATCTATGAATAGTCTTGTAAGTTTATATTTTAATGAGATTAAAATATAATTTAGATCTAATTTATTTTCTAATTTTGATGATATAAATGTTATATATTCAGATCAAAAATAAAAAATAAAAATTTGGATAATACATAAAATTGATCTGTTGCATGCCTAGACTAGTTATAGAATTGTTCTAGTAACTGTCTAGAATAAATTTTATGTTGAATAGTTTAATTTAAATTTTATTTTTTAGATGTTACATGTGATGTATTAAATTTGAAAGTATGTTAATTAGATCAATTTTTGATACATGAGATGTATGCAAAGCATGTAATAGTTAGATCTTAAATTGTATATGTGATATGTAAATTTAGATCTAACTAGTTTTGTAGTTAAATTTATATTTTTGATTAAGGTGTTCCTTATGGCCGTCCGGTCATAAGAATAAAGTAGAGTTTAAAGGCCCTCTTCTCTCATTCAATGGATGTTCTTATGACGTGTAGGGGTGCTGCGCGTTCATCCTTAATCAGAAATTAAAACTTACTTTTTTGCAAAATCCTAGATCTTGAAATCCTAGGATTTATTTTACATATTTTATTTATGAACTCAAGACTTAATTAATAAATTAAGCTTATAAAATTAAATTAGGTCTAAAATTGAGAATTTCAGATCTAAATTATTTTCATAAAATTGGGTTCGGCCTTGGGTAGCTCAATTAGGTCTAGCGGTTGATCAAACCGAATCAACAGTTGGTTAGGTGGGATCATGAAAGCTAATAATTGACCAGCCTAATAGGATTATATCTCAGTCAAGGTCGAATCACATTTAGATGTGACTCGATCAAGTTAAGACCTAATTTGGCTCAGTGGTTAGAGCCTGGATTGTAGGCTAACCCAATTAGTTTTGGTTCGACAATTTGGTGTCTAAGATAAGTTGGACAGATGCGACCGACTAATTTTTAATTGGAAGCTACTCGACTAGAATGATTCTTATCGAGTTAATAGCACATCCCTTCCACCGGTCTCACTTACCTGGCCATATGTGTCGACCCAGTTCTGATTTGAGGTGGCTAACAATTCGAGCTAACCCATGCCACTAGTTAGTCATAATTGTTATGACTATGTCAAGTCAAGTTTAATGAGATCTAAATCAAATCTCCCTAAGAAAATATTAAGTCTAAGTCTTTCACCATTGTGGATGTGCGGGCCCTTCCCAGGGTTGATTGTTCTCGACTGGATACAGTGGCTCAATTGCATCGGAAAGACGCAACCATGTCCATTAGGCATTGGATGCTATGAATTAGAGGATGGGTTGGGCTTAATATTTTAGATACAGTGAGGGATCCAATCAGGAATCTAGTTCGTGCAAATGGTGGGTTTGACTTAACGAAGGATTGGAGCAAGATTTCAGGCACGATGAGCTTCATGAATTAGAGATCAAGTTTTGGGTGCACCATAATTAGAGAATCATTGGATAAGAGTTGTCCACTCATCGGTTGACCCATCACCAATAACTGTTAGGTGAGGTGATGAGCCAGTCGGTGAGACCGCACCACCTACTAGAAATCACTAATCATGGAGATTTTTACATCTTACCTAGGGAGTGTAGGGATCTAAGAAAATAGTGAGAGCCTAATTTATTTAAAAATAAAATTTTTAAATAAATTGGTTAAGTCTAATTACAAAATCTAACTAGAAATTTTTGACTCTCTACAGAAAATATATCTGCGTCCAACCCCCTGACCAAAATACTAGATACCTACAGATTGACTAAACCTAATATCAAGGACTGGTTGAGAAACTACAGAATTATTCTGGATTTCGAGAAACTGACTCATGTCTTGGACCAGGACCTACCTGCCATGCCAGCACATCTGACTACTGAATAGAGAGCGTCTCTGGAAAAGTGAACGAATGACGATAACAAAGCCAGGTACTACATGTTGGGTGCTATGTCTGATGACTTACAGTGCTAGCATGAGAACATTATGACTACCCGCCAAATGTTGGCTCACCTACAAGAGTTGTTTGGTGAACAAAGTCACGCAACCAAGTACCAAGTCTACCAAAAACTTTTTAAGGCTAAAATTTATGATGAGCAGTCAGTCCAAGATCATTGTTTGACAATGATCAAGGACCTTGAAGAGCTTGAGAAGCTCAGTATCATCTTAGACAAGGATTTTCAGATTAATGTGATCCTTCAGTCCTTGTCCGATGCATATGGTCAGTTCATCATGAACTTCTATATGCATAAGATGCAGTATACCTTGGCTGAGTTAATGAACATGTTGATTACGGCTGAGCTTTCTTTGAAGGGTTCAAAAGGTTCAGTCCTTACTATGGAGCGGACTTCTTCCAAGAGAAAGTCTTTTGGAAAGAAGAAGAACAAGAAGGATTGTCCTTTTGGAGGAATGCTCGTTATAGAATCTAATCTTATGATTTTCTCTACATCCAGTTGGGTACTTGACTCTAGTTCTAGTGCTCATTTGTGCACTTCTATGCAGGGTCTTGAGGAGAGCAGGAGGCTGAGGGATGGAGATATGATCTTACGCATCGGGAACGAAGCAAGAGTTGCTGTTGTGGCCGTGGGAACCTACCCTCTGCGATTACTGTTAGGATTAGATTTAGTTCTTAGAGACTGTTATTATGTGCCTGCAGCAAGCAAAAATTTGATTTCTGTTTCATGTTTAGCACAAGAAGGCTATGTGATTAGCTTTTATAAGGACCATTGTAATATATTTTATAAAAATAATAAAGTTGCAAATGATTTTCTTATTAACAGTCTCTATCAGCTACGTATTGATGTATCTGTATTTAATATCGAGCAAAATGTAAATGCCATAGGAATTAAAAGGCCTAGAGATAGTCTAAATGATAGGTATCTGTGGTACCTAAGGCTAGGTCATATAGCGGAAGATAGGGTTAACAAATTGGAAAAATCTGGGCTGTTGAGTCCGTTGACTTTCGAGTCATATCCAGTTTGTGAATCATGCCTTCAAGGCAAAATGACCAAACTTCCTTTTGTAGGACATGGGGAAAGGGCCACAGACCTACTTGCCATAGTACATACGGATGTGTGCGGCCCATTTGACGTGCCAGCTAGAGGCAACTATGTCTACTTCATTACCTTCACCGATGATATGCCTAGGTACGAGTATGCATTTCTAATGAAACATAAGTCTGAAGCCTTTGAAAGGTTCAAAAAATTTGAATATGAAGTAGAAAAACAAACAGAAAAGCCCATTAAGGTTCTTCGATCAGATCAAGGAGGTGAATACCTTAGTCGGGAGTTTCTAGATTATCTTAAGGACAATGGCATAATCTCTTAATGGACTCCATCTGGAACGCCACAACTCAATAGGGTTTCAGAATGGAGAAATCAGACCCTATTAGATATGGTCCGTTTCATGATGAGCTTCACGGACCTCCTTGAGTTTCTTTGGGGACATTATCTCATGACAGCAATATATGTATGAAATAGAATTTCATCTAAAATCGTTCCTACCACACCATATGAGATATGGCATGGTAAGAAGCCAAGTCTGAATCATCTCAGAATTTGAGGTTGTCCGGCTCATGTCAAGAGACAGCAGGCGGATAAGTTAGAGTTCAGATCTTTTAGAGCTCGATTCATAGGATATCCTAAAGAGTCATTAGGATACTATTTCTATATTCCGAAAGACCACAATGTGATTGTGAGTCGAAATGCTATTTTTCTTGAAAAATAGTTTATTCAAGATGGTGGCATCGAAAAAATAATTAAGCTCAAGGAGAATGTCTCCCAAGAGCAATGAGCTAAAGAACCTGAGGAACCAAATCAATCAGAACCAGTCCTAACATAATCTTTTCCACCTCGTAGATCGATTAGGACTTTTTGTCCTCCTGAAAGGTACTTAGGTACTATACAAGAGGATATAGAGAAAATATTCCTCACGGGAAATGGGACTCATGGTGATGATCCCAAGACCTATGATGAGGCGATATCAGATATCGACTTCGAGAAATGGTTAGAGGCAATGAGATCAGAAATTGACTCGATGCACTCAAACCAAGTCTGGGCCTTGGTAGATCTACCTGAAGGTATTGTACCTATTGGGTGTAAATGGATCTTTAAGAGAAAGATAGGTGCAGATGGGAATGTAGAGACATTCAAGGCTAGGCTCATAGCGAAAGGTTATAGTTAGCACGAAGACATTGACTATCAGGATACCTTCTCGCCCGTAGCCATGCTAAAATCCATCCGCACATTGCTTGCTGTTGCAGTCTATTTCGATTATGAAATATGGCAGATGGACGTGAAAACGGCATTCTTAAATGGACATCTTGAGGAAGATATCTATATGGAACAACCACTTGGTTTCACATCCAGTGATGATGATCACAAGGTCCGCAAGCTGCAAATATCCATTTATGGACTTAAGCAAGCATCTCAGAGCTGGAATACTCATTTCAATGATGTGATCAAAATGTTTGGTTTCATTAAAAATGAGGAAGAATCATGTGTGTTCAAAAAGATCAGTGGGAGTGCAGTTGTCTTCCTCGTATTGTACGTAGATGACATCCTCCTAATTGGGAATGACATTCCCATGTTGACCTCAGTCAAAGTATGGTTGTCTAAGGAGTTCTCTATGAAAGATCTAGGAGAGGCATCCTTTATACTGGGTATTAAGATCTATAGAGATAGACCAAATAGGATGCTGGGACTTTCACAGAAGATGTACATAGAGGAGGTGCTAAAAAGGTTTAGTATGAAAAACTCCAAAAGAATTTTAGTACCTTTTAGACATGGCATTCATCTCTCCAAGAAGATGTGCCTAGCATACCTGAGGAGATTGAACGCATGAGCAAAATTCCTTATACTTCGGCAATAGGGAGCCTCATGTATGCCATGCTATGTACACGACCTGATATAGCCCATGCTATGAGTGTCACAAGCAGATATCAGTCGAATCCAGACGAAGAACACTGGACTTCTATGAAATATATCCTTAAATACTTGAGAAGGATTAAGGATATGTTTCTAGTCTTTGGGAATGGAGAACTCCAGATTCAGGGATATACAGACTCAGACTTTATGTCTGATATAGATAATCGAAAGTTGATATCTGAAAGTTTGTTCATTTGCAATGGTGGTGCAGTTAGCTAGAAGAGTTCCAAGCAGACGGTGATTGCAGATTCCACCATGGAGGCAGAGTATATTGCTGCATCGGAAGCTGCGAAAGAGGCATTCTAGTACAAGAAGTTTGCCGTGGAGCTTGGAGTGATGTCATCGGATGCCATCTCTCTTTACTGCGACAATAATGGCACCATAGCCCTAGCTAAGGAGCCAAGATCTCACCAGAAGTTCAAGCATATCGAGCGGCGATTCCATCTGATCTGTGATTACCTCGAAAAAAGTTATATCGAGGTTAAGAGAGTCGACTCCACAAACAATGTGGCAGACCCGCTGACAAAGCCATTAAGCCAGCAAAAGATCGAAGCCCACCTTGAGAAGATGGGACTTAGATATGTAGCCAATTGGCATTAGGTCAAGTGGGAGTTTGTTAGATGTGTGCCCTAGATGTCAGATTGGCTGACACATTCCTGTACAAATGTAAGGACAAATTTATAATTTTGACTATAAATCAATAAATGAGTTATTCATCTATCATATTGTGTACATTGTGTCTGTGATACATCCTTTGAGTTAGTAAGAATGTCAATTCATATTTTCAAGAGTTGAAAATTTAAGGCATGGATTTACATAACTAACTTATAAACAGCTCCTGACTATAGGATCATCATGAGGATGGTGATCGATCCCAAAGGTTGGTGTACGATCACTTTCTTAGGGTAGATATGTCTTGAGTCTATGGTGTGAAGACACCGAAGTGAGAGTGCAGGTATTCATTGAGAACGAGAGTACTGAGCATGACCATATCGAGCAGTCATAAGGAAGTCTACCTTCTCGTCGATAACTAGCTCGATGCTGCAGTTGTGTATCTAGTTTTTTGACCTGAGGTGCATTGACAGTTCACCTTGAGTGTGTTATAGTTTGACTACACCATAACTCGATCTCCTAGCCATTCAGAACCTTAAGGTGTATGTTGGCTGTAGCATATTCATTGTAGAAATCAGATCGCACCAAGATGGGATCTATCAACCTCGGTAGATGAGAGGAGTAGTCCTATGGTGATCGAAAGATCGAGTCCTTAAGCCCATGGCCTTGGCAGAGTGAAATAATGAAAAAGAGTTTTCCATTAAGATTTCACATTGGACTCGGATCGATCGATTAACTCATATGACTGATGTTGGGTTTGACAAGTTTACCTTAATCCTAATTCAGTCGGGACTCATGATAGAGGAACTCAATCACACAGGTAGCTGCACCGAGAGGTTCATCTTCAGTTCTGATGGGTTGCCACCATATACTGCTAGATGTCACTGGTAGATTTTGAGAGCAATTAGAATGATCTTGATGATCGATCATTCTAATTGTATGAATCAGAAGAGTTCTGGTCCATCGAAAGGAGTTTCGATGATGTCGATGATGAGATCACGACATGTCTCATTATCATATGAAATTGAACCTAATTGGGTCACACTAACATGGGTTAGGATCTGAATGTCATCAATTGGGCTAGCCCAATTGATTTGGATTAGATCCAATTAGGTTCAAGCAAATCGTGCTAGCACACGATTGAGCCTAATTTTCTCCTCGTGTAATCTTTTCTATCTCGACTGAGCCAAATACGATTTGACTCACCCAGAGAATCTTGAGAAGATTTCTCTCAGTCTGACTGAAGCCAGTCCAGCTCAAAAAAATCTTGTCTTAATTCATGAGATGAATTTAAGACAACACCTGCTAATTCCTGACACCTACCATTTTCATCTTAGGACATCTGTCAAATATTGACATATGGGTCTTAAATTGAAGGCCATTTGACAAGAAGTTATTGGAGGTTTTTTGTGGAGTGTCCACCTACCAAAAATTAGCACCAAAGTGGGTGCCACAATTGGATAAGGCTTGCGCCCCAAGTGGATAAAGATCAAGAGGAGTCTTGATCAACATGGACTCTTTGGTGCCAACATGATTGTGCTTATCCAATGTTGGTGCCAACTCTTGGAGAGAGGATGGGGTTCTTATTTGATGTGATTAGATGACATCACTCCACCAATTAATTTTTTTTTGGATTAAATAGAATTTTTTGATTGATCGATTGATGTGACACTGTGCAGCGCAGCAGGGTCTATATAAACCCTATCTGTGCCTAGGGTTTCTAGTGATTGCCCCCTACCCAGTAAAAGCCAGCCACCCCTCCTCTTCTCCACATCCTCCCTGGTGCTCCCTCTCCCCTCTTCATGCCCAAGAGGTTGGGCATCCATCTGGTGAAGAATCAAGGTGTGGTGATGCCTTGAACAGGAAGGCTGCAGGAGTTCTTCGACAAGCTGCTGCTCCAACTTCAGAAAGACTTTTGAAGATCTTTCTAATCAAATTTAGTTTTAATTTTTAGAGCAAAGATTTACAAGGAGAAGATGATGTAGGTCCTGCCCGAGTGGATACTGATAGAGGCCAGACGATTATATGGCTAAATCAGAACCTCAGGCTTGCTGCGATCATCTACAGGGTAATCAGATTACCCTTGAGATATTTTATATTTTCTCATATTTTTAGATTTATTTTAGAATTAATATCAGATAATAAAATTAGATCTAAGGATTTAGATCTGAAATAAATATCGGATAAAACTTTTTAAATTATTTCACCCCAGATTTGATGAAATCTGAAAGATCCTACAAGGAAAAAGGTGGTTTTCCCTTCAAAAAGAAAGTATGTTCATTGCAACATCGAAGGCCACTAGAGAAGGAACTGTCCGACAGACCTAATGACTATCAAGAACAAGAAGGATGGGCCTTCTAAAGGTTAGTCTGATATGTTCGTTATTGAAACTAATCTAACGATTTTCTCTTTTTCTAGTTGGATTCTTGATTCTGATTCAAGTACTCATTTGTGACTTCTATGAAGGGCTTTGAAGAAGTAAGAGAGTTGAGGAAAGATGAGATCACTCTCCAAGTCAGCAATGGAGCAAGGGTTGCTACTATAGCAGTCGAGACCTATCCTCTATGATTACCAATAGGAATTAGTTAAATTTTGAAAGACTGTTATAATATACCTATAGCGAGTAAGAATTTAATTTTCATATCTGTGCTAGCACAGGATAATTATAATTTTTATTTCAATAAAGATATATGTTCAATTTATTTTGAAAGTAAAGTTGTTACACGTGCTTTCTTGATTGACGATCTTTATCATTTACATATGGATATGAGTATCAATATTAATGAGCAAACTGTAAATACCATAGGGTCTAAGAAATTTAGAGATAAGATTAGTCAAAGTATCTATGGCACCTTAGGCTATGCCATATAGGACAGGACCGGCTCAACAAATTGAAGAAAGATGGTCTTCTCAAGCTATTGACTTTCGAGTCTTATCCGATTTATGAATCGTGTCTTCAAAAAAATAATGGCTAAGCTATCCTTTGTAGGACAAGGAGAAAGAATTACTGAGATATTAGCCCTAGTACACACTGATGTGTATGGTCCACTCGATGTACAAGCCAGGGGTGGCTATGTCTACTTCATAACTTTTACTGATGATTATTCACAATATAGATTTGTGTATTTGATGCACCATAAGTCTGAAGCCTTTGAAAAGTTTATAGAGTTTAGACATGAAGTAGAAAAATAGACTAAAAAATTCATAAAGGTTCTTCGAGCAGATTGAGGAAGAAAATATTTTAGTGATAAATTTTGGGTCTATCTCTAGGATAATGGCATAGTCTCACAGTAGACACCTCCAGAGATGCCTTAGTTCAATGGGATATCTGAAAGAAAAAATCAAACCTTATTAGATATGGTCTGATCCATGATGAGCTTCACAGATCTTTCTGTCTTTCTCTAGGGACATGCAATACTTCCTGTGATTCATCTTTTGAATCGAGTTCTCTCTAAATCCATTCCTACTACACCATATGAGTTATGGCATGATAAGAAGCCAACTCTTAGGTACCTTAAGATTTGGAGATGTCTGATCCATGTTAAACGACAGCAAGCGGACAAGTTAGAGGCTAGGTTTCTTAAGTCTCGCTTCATAGGATATCTTAAGGAAACCATGAGATACTACTTCTATCTTTCTGAGAATCATAATGTGATTGTAAGCCATCATACCGTCTTCTTAGAAAAGGAGTTTATCCAAGATAGAGACAGTGGGAGAAAGATTGAGCTCGAAGAGAAAGTCTCTGAAGAACATCGAGTCCAAGAACTTAAACCCAGTAGTGAGCCAATAGATGTGGTAACTCCTCCACCTCGTAGATCAAGTAGGATCTTCCATCCTCCTAAAAGGTATTTAGGTATTCTTACAGAAGATTTAAAGGAAGCATTCTTTATGAGAGATAGAGACATTAGGAATGATCCTAAGATCTACGAAAAGGCAATGTTAGATATTGACTTCAAGAAATGGATGGAAGCAATAAAGTCAGAAATTGACTCCATGCATTCCAATCAAATTTGATCCTTAGTAGATCTACCTGAAGATATTGTACCTATTGGGTGTAAATAAATTTATAAAAAAAAATTGGGTCAGATGGTAAGGTAGAGACCTATAAGGCAAGGCTAGTTATGAAAGATTACAACCAATACGAAGGTATGACTATAATAAAATCTTTTCATTTGTGGCCTTGCTAAAGTCCATCCGCACTCTGCTTGCGATTACAGCTTTTGATGATTATGAAATTTGACAGATGGATGTGAAAACTATCTTTCCAAATAGATATCTTAAGGAAGATATCTATATGAAGCAGTCTTTAGATTTCACATCCAGTGATAGTTATCACAAGATCTACAAGCTGCAAAGGTCCATAAATGGACTCAAGCAAGCATCTCGGAGTTGGAACACTAGCTTTAATGATATGATCAAATGTTTGATTTCATCAAAAATGAGAAGGAGCTATTTGTGTACAAAAAGATCAATGGGAGTGCTGTCACATTCCTCATATTGTATGTGAATGATATCTTCCTGATTGAAAATGATATTTCCATGCTGACATCGATCAAAGTATGGTTATCAAAGAAATTCATCATGAAAGACCTAGGAGAAGCTTCCTATATTCTTGGTATAAAGATTTATAGGGATAGATCTAAGAGAATGATAGGACTCTCATAGCAAATGTATATAAAGAAGGTGCTGAAGAAGTTCAGTATAAAAAACTCCAAGAGAGATCTTTTGCCCCTTAGACATGGCATTCATCTCTCCAAAAAAATATATTCTGATACACCTGAGGAGATCCAGTGCATGAGTAAGATCTCTTATGCTTCACAATAGAGAACCTCAAGTATGCCATATTATGTACACAACCTAATATAGCCCTTGCTGTGAGTGTCATGAGTAGATATCAGGTGAATCCAGATGATGAACACTAGATTGCTATGAAAAATATTCTTAAGAACTTGAGAAGGACTAAGGCATTGTTGTTGATTTTTGATGGAGGATCGGAGCTGAAAATTGAGGGATACACCGATTCAGACTTTATGACTGATGTTGATGCTAGAAAGTCTATATCAGGGTGTATCTTCTTATGTAATGATGGTGCGGTTAGCTAAAAAAATTTCAAGTAGTCGATCATTACATATTCGACCATGAAAATCAAGTACATCACCACCTTTGAAGTTGCTAAGGAAGTCTTTTGGTTTAAGAAGTTTGTTGTCGAGCTAGATGTGATGCCATCAGATGGCATTGCACTATACTGTGATAATAATGGCACCATAGCCCTCGCTAAAAAGCCCAAGTCTCACCAAAAGTCTAAGCATATAGAGCGACGATTTCATATCATACACGAATACCTCGAGAAAATATTTGTCGAAGTGTAGAGAGTCGACTCCACGTACAATGTGATGAACCCGCTGACCAAGCCCCTTAGCCAGCAAAAGATCAAAGCTCACCTTAAGAAGATGGGTCTTAGGTATATGGCCAATTGGCTCTAGGTCAAGTGGGAGTTTGTTAGATATGTGTCTTAGAAGTCAATTATTGGCTAACACATTTTATAATTCTAGGACTTAATCTTATACTTGTAATATGTTTATTATCAATAAAGGGCTTTCTTATTCCAATCATGTTTATGTGTCCATGATTTATCTTAAAAATTAACAAAGATAATTTTTGTATATTCTCAAGGTGTTACAAATTTAAGACATACATTAATTAGTAGTTAATTTCTAAATGCTCTCATCAAAGGATCATCATAGAGGATAGTGATCAATCCACTCAAGATCAGTGCACAGTTCGCCTCTCTTGTGGGTAGATGAGTCTCAAGTATATAGTGTAGGGACACTTGAGTGAGGGTGCAGGTGGTTGTTAGAGAATAACTTATACTGAGCATGACCAACATGAAAAATCACTTGGATGTCTACTCACTCATCGGTGATTGACTCGATGCTGTAGTGGTATGAGTGGTCCTTTGACCTACGGTGTCATTGGCTATTCGCAGTGAGGCTACTGAGTTTGACTGCATATTTTTTTTATCCTTAGCTATTTGGATTCTTGCTATGTATGTTGGCTACGGTAGATTTAGATTCACTGTTAGGAGTAGGATGCACCTAGATAGAATCTATCGATCTTGGTAGAAAAAGAGAAGTCTTATGCGATTTGAGAAACTAAGTACAGAAAGTCTTTGTCCAAAGCAAGTATGAATATTGAAAAAAAAATTTCACAGAATTTATAAATAAATTTGAGTCGAGCCAATCTTACATATAACTGATGATGGGGTCTGATGAGTTCTCCATGACCTCTGTCAAGTCAAGACTCACAATAGAAAGACCGAATTATACGATAACTGCATCTAGAGATTCATACTTTCATTCTATTAGATTGTCACTACATACTGCTAAGTATCACTGGTGAATTGTGAGACTCATCAGGCATCATCTTGATGATCGATAACCCTCGAAGGATAGAGTTGGAATTGTTCTAACCCATCGAAAGAAGTTTCGATGATATTATGATGGAGATCACAATATATCTCACTACCAGATTGAATAGAACCTATGGGGTCACATATTAAGGAACTTAATCTTGAATTTACCAATTAGACATATGAAGTTCTAATTAGGTTAGGATTTATTAAAATCCTATTGGATTTAAGAGAATCTTGCTAGCATAAGATTAAACCCAATTCTTCTCTAGACTTCGATTGGATCAAGTCTATAGCCTTGAACCTAACCTAAATCTATTTGATTTTAGCTGGGCACCTAATTATGAGCCCAAGATGATTAGATCATGTCAATGAGTTGGCAATCAATCTCCTCTTTTTTTCTCTTGATATTTTCTTTTGAAGCAAAGAATTGATGGAAGGAAGAGATGACACCATCCTCCCTTTTTGGAAGGTCCAAGGGGCGCTAACCCCTTGGAATGGTATGAGGAAGAGAGAAGGGCCTGCCCCCTCTTCTTGCCTTGGTGTGGAAGGAGAGAGATGGAAGGAGAGAGAGAGAGAGGGGCCACACCCCCCTCTCTTGCATGAAAACCCTAGAAGAGGCACCAAGGGTTGGCGCCCCAACAACCTGTCTCTCTTAATGAGGGGCGCCCACTCAATCTGCCTATTTTGATAGGGGTGCCCCATGTGCTTGCCAAAAGAGATGAAGACCCTACCAATTAAATCTGGTTTTAATAAGAAATAATCAAATTAAAAACGTAGAAATTCTTATGAGATAAGGATTAGTCTTTTTAGGTTGATTGGTTCTTGATTTGGAATTAAGAAAGGGTCTATATAAAGAGATAGTCTCTTAAGGTTCCATAGAATTATTTTTATTGATTAAAAACCATATCTCTTTCTCCTCTCCATGCCTCACCCTCTCTCCCTTTTCTCCTTTCCATGCCCAAGGGTTGGGCATCCATCATCCACACGTCTGAGTTGAGAAGGGTCTCTTCTACAACAAGAAATGAGAAGAAAAAGACTACAGTTCAAGAGTTGAGGTTGTAGTCAAGATCAATTGTTGATCAAAATTCAAAGAGACTGAGATTCTACTTGAAGAAAAAAGATCTACCATAAGAAGAAAGATTCAAGATTGATCCTAATGGATACCTGTAGAGGCTGGACATGTGTGCAGCTCAAGGACCTTCGAATCTAAGATCATCGGTAGCAGTGTATTTCAACCTGCACAAAGGTATTGAGATTTGATCTCTTCTTGATTTTAATTTTTAGATTTTATGCATGTCTTTATTTCTAGGCTCAGATAGGATTAGATATGATCTAATGCATATGGGGGTTAAAGGGTTTTACCCAGATCTTTTCCGCTGCTATTGAAAAGTTTTTGAAATCTATGCATACATCCTACATGATTTTCTAACAGCAAGCTCCTAGCCACCATTCGATCATGCATCAGCACCACCCACAGCTGCCAGATCGCACCCGCATGCGATGACGATCGTCCGATTGTGCCAACATAATCTTTGATCCACACAAATGCTCGTGAGCCATGAGAAGCGAGGTAGGAATCACCTCGATCCACCATAGACAGCACAAAATGCTTGGGAATCAGGCGCTCAATCCACGCTCTCTACTATGCACTGTGACATAGCCCTCGGTCCACCGTGGACTGCGATGGGCTGAGCGGGCTAGCACCCGCGCTGGGCCGCCTTCGCATGCACCTGCACATTAGGTTGTGCCCAGCTGGGCCATGCGCACGCATGGGCCTGGGTGCTGCGGGCTACCTAGGCCGTGCGCCTACAGGCCACGCCCGTGGGCCTGGGCCCCCTACTGGCTTCGGGCCTACATGCTATGGCCCACCCCCACCCGCCCCCCATGGCCCTGGTGGCTATTTACGGGAACACCACCCCCTCCCCCGGCCCTGGTGGCATCCTCCAGCCCCGACAATCACAGGCCATCTACGGGAACACAACCCACCCACCCCTGCATCCTCCACCCCCTCCCCCGGCCACCGTAGGCCGCCCCCCAAGGCCCTGGTGGCATCCTCCAGCCCCGACAATCACAGGCCATCTACGGGAACACAACCCACCCACCCCCGCATCCTCCACCCCCCGGCCACTGTAGGCCGTCCGCGGGAACAACCCCCCCACCCCCCTCCCACATCCTCCAACCCTCGGCCACCATAGGCCGTCTGCGGGAACAAATCCCCCCCCATCCAGTTATTGTGTAAGGTTCCAGCGTGCATTTGGTGAGACCTAGAGAGAGGTTGGTAGCCGAAGAGGACTCGGTGAGACTCTGAAAGAAGATGGTAGTCGAGAAACTTTGGTGAGATAGCCGAAGAAGACTCGATAAGACTCTGGAAGAGGATAGTAGCTGAGGGAGTTCGGTGAGACTCAGGCTGGGGTTGGTAGCCGAAGGTGGCTGATGTATTTGACAATAATTATGGAAGTTGACAAAGAGGGTCGACTGGTGCTTGGTTGGTAAGATTAAATGGGTCTAACCATCCAGCCTACTGATTAAGAGTGATCTAGCTTGATGTGGGTCAACTTAGGTGTGAAGCCCCTATGCCTAGTGGATAAAGGCTAATAAATCTCGCCTCCCAATGGGCATTTGCCTTTTGAAAAGTTAGTTTGGGGCTACAGTCCTAACATATGGTATCAGAGCGAGGTTGCAGGTTCGAAATTCGATAGGCCCCCAGAGTGTTAAAAAAAATATTATTGAGGAGAGAAATTGTTGTGCAAGGTTCCAGCACACATTTGGTGAGATCTAGGGAGAGGTTGGTAACTGAAGAGGACTCAACGAAACTCTGGGAGAGGATGGTAGTCGAGGGGGTTTGGTGAGGTAGCCAAAGAGGACTCAGTGAGACTCTAGAAGAGGATGGTAGCTGAGAGAGTTTGATGAGACTCGGGCTGGGGTTAGTAGCTGAAGGTGGCTGATGTATTGACAACAATTATGGAAGTTGACAAGGAGGGTCGACTGGTGCCTAGTTGGTCAGATTAAATGGGTCTACCATCCAGCCAATTGATTGAGAGTGGTCTAGCTTGATGTAGATCAACTCAGGTGTAAAGCCCCTGTGCCTAGTGGATAAAGGCTAATAAATCTCGCCTCCCAGTCGGTATTTGCCTTTTGAAAAGTTGGTTATGGGCTACGGTCCTAACACCGGTGTCCTCCACCCACCGACCATTGTAGACCATCCGTAGGAACAAACCCCCCTCCCCATCCTCTACCCCCCGATGCCCCTCCGCCCCACCCTGCTCCCGCCGGCCCATGGTCCCTCAACCCTCACGAAACCCCCTCCCCCCTCCACCCTCCCCTAGCCCTCACGAAACCCCCCCTCCTTCGGCCCTGACGTGATGCACACCCCCACCCCTCCCTTCCCCGTAGAGCCAAAAAAAAATTGTTTACCTTAAAAGTCATCAGTGGTAGTGGAGGAGGGGCACTCGCCGGCTAGGAAGCCTGGGAGGGTTTTGGCGGGTGAGAGGGAGGGAGAGAGGGAGAGAGCCGAGAGGGTTTTGCGGGAACCAAAAAAATGACTTGGGATTTTTATAAGATTTTTAACGATGCAATTATTGATGATGAAAAATTTACGTCACTATAAATTATTATTAGTGATGAAAATAAAATTTTTGTCACTAATAATTCCTATCAAATTTTTTTTTCTTAAAATTTTTCCTTCTAAAAAATTAATCAAAAAAAATTCTCAAAAAAAAAATTTATGATGAAAATAAAATATACGTCGCTAATAACTATTATTACTGATGAAAATAAAATTTTTATCACTAATAATTTTCATCAAAAAAAAATTATCCCTCTAAAAATTTTTCACTCTAAAAAAATTTAACAAAAAACTTCCAAAAAAAATTATGATGATAATTCTAATTATTTACAACTCTTATTTTGCATCATAAACAATCTGCTATTTATTTTTAAAAAATTTTTGAATTTTCATAGATTATTTGTGACTAAAATTTTATGTTACAAATAGAAAATATTTGTGATGTAAAATTTTTTTACGTCATAAATATTAAATTATTTACGATGTAAAATTTTTCATCATAAATTATTTATTTTTTAAAAAATTTAAATTTTTTATCGATTAGTTATGATGAAAATTTTTTATCGTAAATAATTTCATATTTATAATATAAATAAAATTTTCATCATAAATAATAAATTATTTGTGATGAAAAATATTTTATGCCATAAAAATCCTATATTCTTATAGTATATTTTTGTTTCTAAATATGACATAATTTTAAAATTTAAAATTTATCTTTACAGTTCATTATTTAAATAATTATCATTAAAGTATTATCACAAATGATCATTTTGATCCGATAGCCCTAGCTATGTCGATCAATAAAATTTGATTTCGACGGTTATGAATGATCGCATGATGATCTGATAGATAGAGACCATCGAATGAATCCAAAAACTTGTAACAATGAACTTGATGATATTTTTAATATATTATCAAAATTTCACTTCAATTAAATATTATTATCATGGTCAATTTTGCATGGGATAATTTGAGTGGTTAAATGAAAAATAAGTAATCAAAAGGCCAAACGGCATTCGATTATAAGATGATCTTTTTAGATAAATGATCTTTGTTACTACTTTGATCATTTATACGGTGGTAATCGTAAGATTAAAACTATACGTATATGAACCATCTGAAACTCTATGTT
This sequence comes from Elaeis guineensis, assembly GCF_000442705.2. Classification (NCBI taxonomy): domain Eukaryota; kingdom Viridiplantae; phylum Streptophyta; class Magnoliopsida; order Arecales; family Arecaceae; genus Elaeis; species Elaeis guineensis. The sequence goes on along the minus strand of NC_025995.2, from coordinate 49,548,873 downwards.
TCTTGATATCCATTCTTAAAGTCTTTAAGTAATTATACTTGTATTTTTGTAAGATCTACTTAACGAGGATGGTTCATATATGTGCGGTTTGTATTTTATGATCACTATCACACAAATGATTAAAGTAGTAGCAAAGATCATTTATCTAAAAAATCATCTTATAGTCGAACATCATTTGACTTTTTGATTACTCATTTTTTATTTAAAGGTCCAAATCATCCCGTACTAAATTGACTATGATAATAATATCCGATTGAAGTAAAATTTTGATAGTGTGCTACAGATATCACTGAGATCATCGTTATAAATTTTTGGATCCATCGATGGTTTTTATCTATCAGATCATCATACGATCATTCATGATCATCGAAATCAAATTTTATTGATCGACATAGCTAGGACTATCGGATCGAGACAGTCTTTTCTGATAATACTCTAACGATAATTTTTAGATAATGAATGATAAAGATGAGTTTTAAATTCTAAAATTATACTATATTCAGAGAAATATGAGAAAAAAATTATATTCAATTACAAAATATATTTACGATCAATTTTTTGATTATAAAATATTAAAAAATTTACAATCAAAAAATTGATCATAAAATATTTAAATTATTTTCTTAATTTATAAAATATTTACATCATAAATAATCTAATATTTATTTTTTAAAAATTTTTTATTTTCAATGATTATTTAAGATGGAATTTTGCATCATAAATAATTTGATATTTGCGATGGAAAATCCATTTTGTATCGCAAATATGAATTATTTGCAACATAAATTTTTGCATCACAAATAATCTAATATTTATTTTTTAAAATTTTTTTTATTTTCATTGATTATGTGTGACAAAAAAATTTATGTCACAAATAATTTAATATTTATGACGTTAAATCTATTATCTTTCATAAATACTAATTATTTACGATGAATAAGTTTATATCATAAATAATCTGTCATTTATTTTTTTTAAATTTTTGACTTTCATCGATTAGTTGCGATGAAAATTTTACATCACAAATAATTCAATATTTATGATTCAAAATTTATTTTACATCATAAATATTAATTATTTACAATGAATAAATTTTTATCATAAATAATCTACTATTTATTTGTTAAAAACAAATTTTGATTTTTGTTGATTATTTATGATATAAATTTTACATCATAAATAATCCAATATTTATGATAGAAAATTTATTTTACATCATAAATACAACTTATTTGTGATGTAAAACTTTACGTCACAAATTATCTGATATTTATTTTTTAAAAAGTTTCTAATTTTTGTTGATTATTTGTAATAAAAATTTTGCATCATAAATAAGTAAATATTTGTGATGGAAAGTTGATTTTACATAGCAAATAATGGATATTTGCGATAGAGAAACTTTACATTGCAAATAATCAACAAATTTTTTTTTTAATACTTGTGATTTTCGTTGATTATTTGTGACATAAAATTACATCGTAAATAATTTAATATTTATGATGCAAACTCTATTTTACATCACAAATAAATATTATTTATGATGAAAATATTTTTTCATCATAAATAATTTATTATTTATGATGGAACTATTTTTGTATCATAAATAGCATTATTTATGATGAAAATATTTACGTCACAAATAATTCCATCACAAAAAATCTATTTTCTTGTAGTGGGCCCTGCAGGTCCACGTACTGCATGCCCCAACTGTGTCACACCTCCAGGCTCCTTGCGATGCACTCTTCGAGCAAAGATTCTCCGCATCTGGATTTTTGCTTCTATAGATCAAATTCGAGATATTTTTTCTAATATTATTTTTATGCATATAAATCAATATGGTTATGATACCACTATTAGGATCTAGGTGATTTACACATACAGGTTTCAAAACTTTTTTGAAACATCATGCAATAGAAGAATACATTAAACTTTTTAATGTATGCATGTTATGATCAAATCATAATCACCTAAGGATCTAATTTATATCATGAAAATAAATATACAAGATCTGAAATAAAAAATAAAAGAAGAACAAAAATCAGTGATCAAATCACCTACCTGAAAATACTTTTCCATCTTCTTATTGAATCAAATCCTACGAATGCCCGAGGTTTTTGTTGGAGCCACACATATGTCCCACCTTTGCTGGTATCGACACAAAAATGATTTGATCGAAGCATCGAGACCACCAGTGTGCTAATGCCTTGCAAGCCTCACTCCTCACTTGGATCTGAATCTTCTTCTTCTAGATCTCAAAGAATAGGGCTGCAGCACGAACCTTTCATGCTAATCCGACAGGATCTCTTCAAAATGCTTAGAAAAGGAAGAAGAACTCTTCTTCTTCTCTTCCTCTCTCTCTAAAGCTTTCTCTCTCTCTTAAATCTAATCTGAAGGTGGGGTGTGGAGAAGAAGAAAGGAGGAGAAGGAGCGTAGAGAAGAACTTGCGGCAAGAAGATAAATTCTGATTTCTATCTCACGCATGCCCCCACTTTTTTTCTTTTTGTTTTGTTGCACAAAATCAACCCCAAACATCCCAACCTGATAAGATTTGATCCAAATCCATTCAAATTCAAATTAAATTTTATTTTAATCAATTCTTATCAAGAAAGAGTCCCAAGCCAGAAGGGTTGCGCCTCCTATTCTCTTCATGCACACGAAGAGAAGGGGCATGACTTTCAGTACCCTGCTATCCTCTTAGTAGGCCAAATAGAGAGAGAATTCCAAAGAATTAAGAGCTTAGGTAGTCCACTTTAATTGGGTTTCAAATTGGATTTAATTCGAATCCAATTCGAGTCAGATTCGAATCAAATTCGAAAAGACTGTCAACCCTGATCTAATCAAGATTGTAATCTGTTGGGTATAAAATACCCATGGCCGAAGTTCTCAAAAAGATTTCGAGCTTCGTCGCCAACTTCAACTGCCGGTAAGACTCCGTCCGGACTCCTACGGGAGCCAGACTTCGCACCCGACTCCGACCTCAAGGAGGACTCCACCCGGACTCCTACGGGAGCCGGGCTTCATCGCCAACTTCAGCTGCCGGTAAGACTCCGCCCGGACTCCTACGGGAGCCGGACTTCGCACCTGACTTTAATTGCAGGAGGACTTCGCCCGGACTCCTACGGGAGTCGGGCTCCGCCCACGACCTCAACCGCAAGGAGGACTCCACCCGGACTCCTACGGGAGCCGGGCTCCGCCCACGACTCCAACCTCAAGGAGGACTCCGCCAGGACTCCTACGGGAGCCGGGCTTCGTCGCCAACTTCAGCTGCCGGTAAGACTCCGTCCGGACTCCTACGGGAGCCGGACTTCACACCTGACTTTAATTGCAGGAGGACTCCGCCCGGACTCCTACGGGAGCCGAACTCCGCCCACGACCTCAACCGCAAAAAGGACTCCACCCGGACCCCTGCGGGAGCCAGGCTCCACCCACGACTCCAACCTCAAGGAGCACTCTGCCCGGACTCCTACGGGAGCTGGGCTTCGTCACCAACTTCAGCTGCCAGTAAGACTCCGCCCGGACTCCTACGGGAGCCGGACTTCGCACCCGACTCCAACTCAAGGAGGACTCCGCCCGGACTCCTACAGGAGCCGGGCTTCATCGCCAACTTCAGCGGCCGGTAAGACTCCGCCCAGACTCCTACGGGAGTCGAACTTCGCACCCGACTCCAACCTCAAGGAGGGCTCCGCCCGGACTCCTACGGGAGCCGGGCTTCGTCGCCAACTTCAGCTACCGGTAAGACTCCGTCCGGACTCCTATGGGAGCCGGACTTCGCACCTGACTTTAATTGCAGGAGGACTCCGCCCGGACTCCTACGGGAGCCGGGCTCCACCCACGACTCCAACCTCAAGGAGGACTCCACCCGGACTCCTACGGGAGCCAGGCTTCGCCCACGACCTCAACCGCAAGGAGGACTCCACCCGGACTCCTGCGGGAGCCGGGCTCTGCCCACGACTTCAATCGTCAGGAGGACTCCGCCCGGACGCCTACGGGAGCCGGGCTCCGCCCACGACTCCAACCTCAAGGAGGACTCCGCCCGGACTCCTACGGGAGCCGGGCTTCGTCGCCAACTTCCGCTGCCGGTAAGACTCCGTCCGGACTCCTACGGGAGCCAGACTTCGCACCTGACTTTAATTGCAGGAGGACTCCGCCCGGACTCCTACGGGAGCCGGGCTCCGCCCACGACCTCAACTGCAAGGAGGACTCCACCCGGACCCCTGCGGGAGCCGGGCACCGCCCACGACTCCAACCTCAAGGAGGACTCCGCCCGGACTCCTACGGGAGCCGGGCTTCGTTACCAACTTCAGCTGCCAGTAAGACTCCGCCCGGACTCCTACGGGAGCCGGACTTCGCACCCGACTCCAACCTCAAGGAGGACTCCGCCCAGACTCCTACGGGAGCCGGGCTTCGTCGCCAACTTCAGCTGTCGGTAAGACTCCGCCCGGACTCCTACGGGAGCCGAACTTCGCACCCGACTCCAACCTCAAGGAGGGCTCCGCCCGGACTCCTACGGGAGCCAGGCTTCGTCGCCAACTTCAGCTGCCGGTAAGACTCCGTCCGGACTCCTACGGGAGCCAGACTTTGCACCTGACTTTAATTGCAGGAGGACTCCGCCCGGACTCCTACGGGAGCCGGGCTCCGCCCACGACTCCAACCTCAAGGAGGACTCCGCCCGGACTCCTACGGGAGCCGGGCTTCGCCCACGACCTCAACTGCAAAGAGGACTCCACCCGGACTCCTGCGGGAGCCGGGCTCCGCCCACGACTTCAATCGCCAGGAGGACTCCGCCCGGACTCCTACGGGAGCCAGGCTCCATCACCAGCTCCAACCGCTGCCGAACTCCAGCCGACGGATCTGCACTCCCTGGCGCGACACCGCAACCACCACGATCCTTCCTGCGACGGATTTCGTGCAGCTCCATCATTCCCTGACAGACTGCTATGATGGCCACGACTCTGCTCTACCTCCTACGACGGATCCTGTGCGGCTCCACTATTCCCTGGCAGACCGCTATGATGCCCACGATCTTGCTCCACCTTCTGTAACGGATACTGCGCGATTCTTCCATCCGTTGGCAAGTCGCGACAACGGACGCCGCTCCACTCCCTGCAACAGACTCCACGTGGCACGCTACAGTGAGGGCCACGGGTCTACCCCACTACTCCTCGCAATAAATTTCTTCTGACGGTGGGTGGCCCACTACCAGACGGTTGCGAACGTCGCTATCAGTCTGTTGAGCCCTCCGTCTATAATAAGGGGGACCCCAGATACGTTATTTCATAAGCTCTCATTTTTACCTGAAAACTCTACTAAAATTTTCGTTCAAGCACTCCATTCTTGTTGAAGCAGAGAACTGACTTGAGCATCGGAGGATCTTGCCGGAGCAACCCCACCTCTGGTTTAGACTTCTTTTGCAGGTCCCGGTGGCGACCGCGACTCCCTCAACTCCAGCTTCTCCGGCGCAAGCAGATTTTTGCACCAACAGGATTGGCGCTAGAGGAAGGGGCTGTGTCTTCGCAGCATCCTGTTCTTAAAGGAGCGCTCAACGGGACCGCCTCCGATCATCTTCTCCGGCACCCACTCCTCCTTTCTCCACTCGGTCCTTGCTCGATGCCTCCCTGCAGGGCATCCACGCGACGGTCCACGGCCTCAGTGGCCAGGTCTCAGGCTCCGACCTCCCCTCCTGTTTCTCAACCTCCTCCTCCTCCGGTGATGGCGGTCGGCGCGGAGCAGTTTGACCTGGTGGCGCAGCAGGTCAGAGGCCTCACAGAAGCTGTGCAGGCTATGCAGCAGCAGCAGCCGCAGGCATCAGTACGCCTGGAAAGGGTGTCTCCGAAACACCAGAACCCGATGGCAGGGCGGGCCACTTGGGCCAGCCACCCCGTCCTCCCTGGGAAAGCGAACCCGAGGGTGGAGAGCCTTCAATCAGACCATGACTCCACCCCTGGGAGATCCCTGCCTCCATTCTGCCAGAGGACCCTCGAGACTCGAAGTCGGGAGGATTTCCTAGATCGGAGACTCCAAGAGATGAACCGGCGGATCGAAGAACTCCGTCATGCTCCCCCCGCTTATGGTGAGGATATTTGTACTGACCCTCCCTTCTCTCAAATGATCATGCAGGAACCGATCCCGCCAAACTTCAAGCTCCCCCAGTTCGAAAGCTACGACGGGACTTCGGACCCGATAGATCATTTGAAAGCCTTCCGGACGATGATGCTGCTTCACGGCACTCCCGACGCCATTCTATGTCGGGCCTTCCCATCCACCTTAAAGGGAGCGGCGAGAAACTAGTACTCGGCTCTGAAACTGGATACCATCTTTTCCTTCGATCAAATGAGCCACCTATTTGTGGCCCATTTTGTCAGCAGCCGGTGCCCCCGAAAGGGTTCAGAGTCCCTCATCAATATCAAGCAGAGGGAAGGGGAGTCCATTCGGGCCTACATCAACCGTTTCAACGTCGCGGCACTGGAGGTCCAAAACTTGGACCAATCAGTCGCGATGGCCGCTCTGAAGGGTGGCCTTCAGAAGAATGACCTTTTGTTCTCCCTGGAGAAGAAGTACCTCAGGGATTTTGCTGATTTATTGGCTCGGGCTGAAGGATACGCCCGAGTGGAAGAAGCCTTCAAAATGAAGGATGAAGAGACAGCGAGGGAGCGGCAGGCGGGAGACTTGAGTAAGCCCGCAATCGAAAAAAGGCCAAGAGAAGCCCGGCCGCATTCTCGATCCCCTCCTGGGCACAAGCGTGCCCATACTCCACCCCGGGTGCACAGGCAGAGAAGTCCGGATCGTGGGGTTCGGCGGGGTTCTCCATCGGGGAGATTCCGCAACTACGTCCCCCTCAACGCCTCGAAGGCCCAGGTACTGATGGAGGTTAGGGAGCAGCTCCTTAGGCCGGAGAGGATGCGCACACACCCCGGGAAGCGCAACCCCAACAAGTTCTGTCTCTACCACCGCGACCACGGCCACGACACGGAGGAATGCATCCAGCTCCGAGACGAGATCGAGGAGCTCATCCGACGAGGTCGACTCGACAGGTTCATCCGACGCAGGCCTGAGGGTAGAGGAGATCGGCCAAGGGCCCTTCCGCAACCTGAACCGCCAAGAAGGGAGGAACAACTCGGGGATCGGCCTCCCATCGGGACCATCGACTCCATCACCGGAGGGCCTCAAGGAGGAGCAGACCCCCCGCAACTGTGGGACTCGGGAAACCTGTAAATGTATCGCTTACGATTTTACCTTGAATCTAAATTCCTTTCTATTTGACATGCTCTTCCCATTTGGCATGGATTTGTCACGACTGGGTATAACCCCTTCAAACGCCTAAAATAAAGTTATGCTAGGAACGGGGGGAGAACCTCATCCTAACATACCTGAAATAAAAGTTCGATTATCTCGAGATCAGATGGGGGGAGAGGCCTTACAACGCCCTAACGTACCCCCACAGCCATGTCAGGAACAGGAGGAGAACCTCATCCTGACATGAGCAAAGTCAAAGGCCCGGTTCTTTTAGATCGGATGGGGGGAGAGGCCTTACAATGCCCTAACGTGCCCCAATAGCTATGTCAGGAACAGGAGGAGAACCTCATCCTGACATGAGCAAAGTCAAAGGCCTGGTTCTTTTAGACTGGATGGGGGGAGAGGCCTTACAACGCCCTAACGTGCCCCCACAGCCATGTCAGGAACAGGAGGAGAACCTCGTCCTGACATGAGGAAAGTCAAAGGCCCGGTTCTTTTAGACCGGATGGGGGGAGAGGCCTTACAATGCCCTAACGTGCCCCCACAACCATGTCAGGAATAGGAGGAGAACCTCATCCTGACATGAGCAAAGTCAAAGGCCCGGTTCTTTTAGATCGGATGGAGGGAGAGGCCTTACAACGCCCTAACGTGCCCCCACAGTCATGTCAGGAACAGGAGGAGAACCTCATCCTGATATGAGCAAAGTCAAAGGCCCGATTCTTTTAGACCGGATGGGGGGAGAGGCCTTACAACGCCCTAGCGTGCCCCCACAGCCATGTCAGAAATAGGAGGAGAACCTCGTCCTGACATGAGCAAAGTCAAAGGCCCGGTTCTTTTAGACCAGATGGGAGGAGAGGCCCTACGGTGCCCTAACATGCCCCCACAGCCATGAACAAAGTCGAAGGTCCGGTTCTTTTAGACCGGATTGGGAGGAGAGACCCTGGCGATGGCCCTTACGTGCCCCCACAGGAACGGGAGGAGAACCTCATCCTGATAGTGACGAAACCCAGCCGCCCGACAAGATCAGACGAAGGGACAAGGCCCTCAGCGGCACCTCTACACTCCTGTGCAACCCCACAAAAGTGAGGGGAGGGCCCTCACTCTGAGAAGAGGAGGGATATTAAGGAGGAAGAGCGGCGAGCTACAGCAGAAACAGATAAAGAACGAACCACACCAAAGACCTAAAGAACCTCGTCTCAACAAAGACGGGGAGCTCCTACCAAACACCCCCGGTCTTTGAGAAAACTCTCGACACAGGTCAAGAAGACAGCGACGCCGGACCGCCAAGCTCGAGCTCGCGGCCATGAACGATGAAGAAGGCAAGCCAACGTATCAACGACTGGGCGCCTCCCAACGATGTCGACATCAGACAGGTCGGACGACAAGAAAAGTTCGGCAGACGATAATTTAATACAACACACGGACGAGGTAACACAAAATCTCTTTTCATTTCATTTCTGAAATACACACTACAAAGCCCGGAAGGCCAAGGAAAGAAAAGCAAAACGACAAAAGCGGGACGAAACAACGAAAGGAAAAATATATACATGAAAGGACAGAAGGACGAAAAGAGCCCTAGGGAAGCTCTGCTCCCTCCGACCTAGAATTATCTGCTCCACCCCTCATCCAGGACTGCCTGAGATTCTCAATTTCTTCTTCTAGCTCTCTCCTTCTCTGCAGCGCATCCTGGAGCGCCCGACGAAGTCGCTGGCTCTCGGTCTCTGCCTCTCGGTGCCTCTTTCTCAAGACCTCAGATTCCGCCTCCGCGTCCGTGACGGCCCGCTGCTCGTATGCCAGCTGGATCTTCAGTTGCTACAGCTCAGCCGTCTTTTCTTCGAGGGCGACGAAAATCCCTTCAACGATTCCTCTTAGGGACTGAAGCTCATCAGAATCCCGAGCGGAAGTAAGTTGAGCCCTGTCAGCCAGCTGCCTCTGAAGACAGGCGACTTCATCAGTCGCCACCCTGAGTCTCCCTTTATATTCATCCACCTGCCTGCGCCAACCGGCCCGATGCACGTCGTAGCTCATCTCGGCGTCTTGAAGCTGCTGCTGAAGGGCGGAGACCCTCTTCGACCACTCCCGGTCGCCATCGGCCCGAGCCAAGAGCCGGGATGAACTCCCTTCTAGCTGGCCGATCTTCTCCTTCGCAGCCGATAGTTCCACCTTGAGGGTGCTAATCTTGGCGGCTTGAGCCCAAATTCGATCGCTGGCGCTCTTCTTGCATTCTGCGAGCTCCTTCGTGAAATCCGCCTTCCTCCGACTATACTCCATGATCCCCTTCACGTGGAGATTTCGAAAGTGGGTGTCCTCCGCGGTGGCTTCAAAATGACTTTCTCTCAACCTGCGAAGCTCGCCTTCCATCTTCTTTGACTTCTTTGTCAAGTGAAGGACTTCCTTCTTCAGCCGCTGGATCGTCGACTTCAGCGGGACCCCCAGGGGCAGGGGAAGTGCTTCTGCAGGACACTGCCATCGGAAGGCAAAAGCGTCAAAACATGACTCATCAACATCAAGCAAAGAGAAGAAGGGGAGGAAGGAGAAGCCACCCACGATAAGAAATTCAACTTTATTGATTGGATGATTCTTGAAGACAAAAAGAAAAGAAAAATTGCGATGAAATAAAACTACAAGATTGGAGGTCTCAGACCTCAGGGGCCGGGGTTGGAGAACTCGGCATCCCCGACAGGGGGGCTGCGATAGCGGTGCTAGCAGGCGAGGGGCCGACCTCATCCTCAGACTCCTCACCTAGGAAGCCAAGGTCGAGCTCCAAAAATTTTCTGGCCACCTTCTCTTGGTAGAGCTCGAACCCCTTGATGAACGCCTCCTGGCCGAATTGGACATTCAGGTCCCTCATCTCCGCGGAGGTCTTGAATTCCTCTACCGCAAGGACTCTGGCCTCCGAGACCAGGACCGAAATCTGCTCAGCCAAGTTGGCGACCTCGGCCTCCGCCTTTCTCGCCGACTCCTCCAAGGTCTGCCTCTCCTCCTCCCGGGCTTGTTTCTCTCTTTCCAGGGCCTCTTGGAGGGCGACTACTTCGGCCGTCTTTTCTTGGAGGCGAGCAACCTCGGCCCGGCAGCGCTCCTCCACCTGGACGATGTCCCTCCTCGCACGACTCGGTGCCTCGATATTGGCGAGGAGCTGGTGCCCAATCTGCAAGGGCAGCTAAGGGATCAGAACGAGGGCCGAATAGCCAGGTAAATGAAGATTTGCTTACCTCAAGGAAGGACCCTAAAGAGTCCCAGGCCCGCTGCTCGGGATCGGCGTGGTCGATCCTCTCGACGACGTTGGGCAGAATGCAGCCGTCGATCAACCGCCTGATCAGGTCCCTGTCATTGAAGGGATTCTCCGACCTCTCCTCGGAGCCAAGGGACTCGTCAGCAGCAGTTCGACGGCTACTCACCCTGCGGGCCACCGACTTCCTTCTCTTCCCCCTCTCGGCTATGGGCGCCTCCGTGGAGCGGACCCCCGAAACGGGGGCCCCAGTAGGTGGACTCCTCGAGGAGCCGTTGCCTCGGCATCTGAGGGAATGTCAATCGCTGGAGCCGCCTGGACGGGTGTGGCCAAACTCGACTCCGCTTTGGCCCTCTTCGCCGATCCGAAGGCCGCGACGCCCTTTCTTTTGTGGGCCCTGAGGCCCCTGGCAAGCATCCGCGCTGCTTCGGCGTCCATTCCTTAAAAAAAAAAAAAAAAAAAAAAAAAGAGAGAAAGAAAAAGAAGCAGACCAATCAATCAAGAGTCAAAAAAAAAAAAAGAGGGAAAGAGAAGAAAAGAAGAAAGAGAGGAGAAAAAGAGAGAGAAGGAAGAAGAGTGAAAAAAGAGAAAAAAAAAAGAAGAAGGGCAGAAGAAAAGAAGATAAAAGAAAAGATAAAGGACTCGCAGGATCCTAGGGGCTCAGGCCAATGTTGAACAGAAATTGCTCCCTCAGAAGATTGAGAAGGGAAGGAGCGGAATAGGCAAGAAGCTTCCGGACAGCCTGGAGGTCATCCTCCCCCAGGCTGGGGGCCCGACGGACAGAATTTCTCAGAGAGCCCCAAGGGGGCAGGCCCAGCCTCAGGGTCGGGCAGTGGACGAAGAGGTATTTCCCCTTCCAATTGTGGATTGAAGAAGGGGCACCTTTCAGCAACCCCTTCTTGCCGAACTGAGGGGAGAAGTACCACCAGTCCTTCGCCGAAGGATGGCGCTTGAAAGTATAGAAGTGCCTAAACAGGGAGAGGGACGGTTGGACCTCGACTAAGTGGCAAAGGGAGAGAAATCCTATTAAGAACCTAAAAGAATTCAGGGCCACAGAAGCCAAGGAGATGTCTAAGAAGTGGAAGAGGGCAACAACAAAGGATGAAAGCGGGAGCCGGAGTCCAGCACGAAACGCCTCCTGATACAGGCAAAAATGACTGGGTGGGGGAGTGCTAGCCCGGTCAGAAGGGCTAGGCAGCTCCAGGTCGTACTCCGGAGGAACTCCATACTGAACCCTTATCAAAAGGAGTTCCTCCAGAGTCAGGGAACATGAAACGGTGCCCGACGCAAAAACCGGGCGGGGCCCAGCCCCAGACGCAGGTTCGTCTACAGAACAAGGGACCTGGGGGTTTGAGGCGGAAGAACTCCCGGAATTGCAGGGAGCAGAAGAGCCGGACGATATTTTGAATAGCTTCGAATAAGGGCTCTAAAAGATCCCGAAGAAGACGGACAGAATAAGGGGTGAGAGGTCGCAGGAAACTAACTCGAAGGAATACAAAAAGAAATAATGGCAAAGAAGAGGTCCCTAAGTGGCGGGAAGAAAGATGAAGGTGCTGGAGCTAACCTAGATCGCTCTGAGGGATCAGAGGGACGAAGACAGGAACGATTCGAAGGGCGCCTATGGCCCGAGAAGACACCAACTGAAACAGGGCTCTCGAAGGGAGGGCAGACACTAGTAGAATGCTGGAACGGAATAGGGCCCCTAAAGGTGGAAGGACGGGTTTAAATAGACCCTGGGATCCGGCGCCATGATGATCGCGAATCCCCCCAGGCCAGCCCACGCCCGACACATGTCCCACTCCCCCCGGCAGGCGGCTAAAAGCGACTGACGGGTTGGCAGAGCCATTATGGCGTCGTACCTGGGCCAATGTACCGACGGGAATTTCGAAGGGTCCCTTCGTATCGCCCCGATTCAAAAAGACTCCAACACGCGCACATTTAATGCCGAGATATCTGGGGGCGGTCGTGCGCAGGATTCGAGGAGACAACTTCGGCTATGCCAATCTCTCTGTACTTCCTTCATTCAAAATTTGAACTCGAAAGTAGGGGGGCTGGTGTTGGGTATAAAATACCCACGGTCGAAGTTCTCAACAAGATTTCGGGCTTCGTCGCCAACTTCAGCTGCCGGTAAGACTCCGCCCGGACTCCTATGGGAGCCGGACTTCGCACCCGACTCCGACCTCAAGGAGGACTCCGCCCGGACTCCTACGGGAGCCGGGCTTCGTCGCCAACTTCAGCTGCCGGTAAGACCCCGCCCGGACTCCTACGGGAGCCGAACTTCGCACCTGACTTTAATTGCAGGAGGACTCCACCCGGACTCCTACGGGAGCCGGGCTCCGCCCACAACTTCAACCGCAAGGACTCCACTCGGAATCCTACGGGAGCCGGGCTCCGCCCACGACTCCAACCTCAAGGAGGACTCCGCCCGGACTCCTACGGGAGCCGGGCTTCGTCGCCAACTTCAGCTGCCGGTAAGACTCCGTCCGAACTCCTACGGGAGCCGGACTTCGCACCTGACTTTAATTGCAGGACGACTCCGCCCGGACTCCTACAGGAGCCGGGCTCCGCCCACGACCTCAACCGCAAGGAGGACTCCACCCGGACCCCTGTGGGAGCCAGGCTCCGCCCACGACTCCAACCTCAAGGAGGACTCCGCCCGGACTCCTACTGGAGCTAGGCTTCGTCACCAACTTCAGCTGCCAGTAAGACTCCGCCCGGACTCCTACGGGAGCCAGACTTCGCACCCGACTCCAACCTCAAGGAGGACTCCGCCCGGACTCCTACGGGAGCCGGGCTTCGTCGCCAACTTCAGCTGCCGGTAAGACTCCGCCCGGACTCCTACGGGAGCCGGACTTCGCACCCGACTCCAACCTCAAGGAGGGCTCTGCCCGGACTCCTACGGGAACCGGGCTTCGTCGCCAACTTCAGCTGCCGGTAAGACTCCGTCCGGACTCCTACGGGAGCCGGACTTCGCACCTGACTTTAATTGCAGGAGGACTCCGCCCGGACTCCTACGGGAGCCGGGCTCCGCCCACGACTCCAACCTCAAGGAGGACTCCGCCCAGACTCCTACGGGAGCCGGGCTTCGCCCACGACCTCAACCGCAAGGAAGACTCCACCCGGACTCCTGCGGGAGCCGGGCTCCGCCCACGACTTCAATCGCCAGGAGGACTCCGCCCGGACTCCTACGGGAGCCGGGCTCCGCCCACGACTCCAACCTTAAGGAGGACTCCGCCCGGACTCCTACGGGAGCCGGGCTTCGTCACCAACTTCAGCTGCCGGTAAGACTCCGTCCGGACTCCTACGGGAGTCGGACTTCGCACCTGACTTTAATTGCAGGAGGACTCCGCCCGGACTCCTACGGGAGCCGGGCTCCACCCACGACCTCAACCGCAAGGAGGACTCCACCCGGACCCCTGCGGGAGTCGGGCTCCGCCCATGACTCCAACCTCAAGGAGGACTCCGCCCAGACTCCTACGGGAGCCGGGCTTCGTCACCAACTTTAGCTGCCAGTAAGACTCCGCCCGGACTCCTACGGGAGCCGGGCTTCGTCGCCAACTTCAGCTACCGGTAAGACTCCGCCCGGACTCCTACGGGAGCCGGACTTCGCACCCGACTCCAACCTCAAGGAGGGCTCCGCCCGGACTCCTACGAGAGCCGGACTTCGTCGCCAACTTCAGCTGCCGGTAAGACTCCGTCCGGACTCCTACGGGAGCCAGACTTCGCACCTGACTTTAATTGCAGGGGGACTCCGCCCAGACTCCTACGGGAGCCGGGCTCCACCCACGACTCCAACTTCAAGGAGGACTCCGCCCAGACTCCTACGGGAGTCGGGCTTCGTCCACGACCTTAACCGCAAGGAGGACTCCACCCGGACTCCTGCGGGAGCCGGGCTCCGCCCACGACTTCAATCGCCAGGAGGACTCCGCCCGGACTCCTACGGGAGCCAGGCTCCGTCACCAGCTCCAACCGCTGCCGAACTCCAACCGACGGATCTGCACTCCCTGGCATGACACCGCAACCACCACGATCCTTCCTGCGACGGATTCCGCGCAGCTCCATCATTCCCTGACAGACCGCTATGACGGCCACGACTATGCTCCACCTCCTACGACGGATCCCACGCGGCTCCACTATTCCCTGGCAGACCGCTATGATGCCCACGATCCTGCTCCACCTTCTGTAACGGATACTGCGCGATTCTTCCATCCATTGGCAAGTCGCGACAACGGACGCCGCTCCACTCCCTGCAGCGGACTCCACGTGGCACGCTATAGTGAGGGCCACGGGTCTACCCCACTACTCCTCGCAACAAATTCCTCCTGACGGTGGGCGGCCCACTACCAGACGGTTACGAACGTCGCTATCAGTCTGTTGAGCCCTTCGCCTATAAAAAGGGGGACCCCAGATACGTTATTTCATAAGCTCTCATTTTTACCTGAAAACTCTGCTAAAATTTCCGTTCGAGCACTCCATTCTTGTTGAGGCAGAGAACTGACTTGAGCGTCGAAGGGTCTTGCCGGAGCAACCCCACCTCCGGTTTAGACTTCTTTTGCAGGTCCCGGTGGCGACCGCGACTCCCTCAACTCCAGCTTCTCCGGCGCAAGCGGATTTTTGCACCAACATAATCCAAGTCCAACTTCGATAATTAAATCCAATTACCCTTAAATTATGTCAAGCCTAATTAAATTAAATTTAATTTAAATTAATTAGAACTTGATCCATAATTTAATTAGGCCCAATTACGTTGCAACACTTGCAATTAAGTTTCTGATGCTAACAATTAGTAGTTTTTATATTTGTAACTTTTACAAATTGATCCAAATCATCAATCTAATTAATAATTTAATCATGATCCAAGCTAATGATTAGGATAAGCTTCTTTTTTGAGTGTGACCCCTCAGATTTTATTCTGTCTGATAGTGAGACTGATGCATAATCATTGATAGCACCAAAAATAACTATACTCACTACGTAGGTAGGGTGAGTCGAGATCGCATCCTCAGGGATCTAGGGATAAGTTGTGCTTGCAGAAGAGAGAATATTTATTTTTTCTTATAAAATAAACTATCCTAAAATTAAAGCAATTAGAAAACAAAAATCTCGAGGGTTATCAATTAATTTTGCACTAAACAGAGTTGTATCATTTTTAAAATAATTATAATTAATCTTAAAAAAATACTTGCCTTTCTTTGGCACACCCCATATCTATAGATCACGATGCGTCTCCGCAAAGTACTAGATAATTAATTTTCTTTTTTTCAGTATACTCCGTATCCGTAGATCACAGCACATCTCCGGAAAGTAAGAGATATCCTAATCTTAATCTAACAAGAAAGCATTAAAAAAAGCATATAAAAAAGTAAATAAAGAACTCATGATAATTCAATAATAAAAAACATAATCTTTATTGTATATATAAAAAAATATAAAAAATATTTAGAATAATAGAATCCGCTTTGTATTGTTACAAAATTTCTTCTCTCCTCTCGAGACCGGTAGTCTAGCTGTTTATGGAGTAATCCCTTCCTCTTCCTCTATGCAAGACTCTAAAAGGATTTCTCGGGATCTAGGATGATTCTAAGGTAGAGGTAAAGGATATTTTCTATAGATGTTAGTAGGAAAAATATTTTTATAATTTTTAGATATAGAACTAAAGAAAAGAATAAAGGCAAAAGTCCCGCACGGCCTCTTGTTTCTTCTTTTAAAATCCTGTAAGACCCTATGAAATTTTTGCTGTTCGGCACCCCTATGAACCGGTCCGCTCGCTCATGTCATGTTCACGCAAGAGCCCGCATGGATCCTCATAAAGTCGCGCCTGCACTTAAATCGCCCGCTAGCACTCGTATGCACCCACACGCACACAACCCTATCTTTCGCTCCCACGCCACTTCGCCAAGCCAAGTTCAATTCCCGTTGCCACACTTCCACACCTGCACGAACCCCTGTTGCTGTGAACCACTGGAATGAACCAAAACCGCTGGGTCCCTGCATTGCTTGGTCTCCTATGAGCAACTTGGAATGAACCCTCCAAAAGCTGCATGAAAACCCCTAGCATCCCTTTTTTTATTTCTTGTGGGCCACACCAAAAGCCCACAGAATCACTTCCAAGGCTTTTAAACCACCGTGGGCCCTTTGCTTTTAATGCTCGTGAATCCACTTCTTCCAAAATATATATATATATATATATTTTAAATCACCAAAGGCTTTTTAAACCAAAAGCCCACAGAATCACTTCCAAGGCTTTTTAAACCACCGTGGGCCCTTTGCTTTCCAAAAAAAAAAAATTTAAAAAAGATTTAGAATAATAGAATTCGTTTTGTATTGTTACAAAATTTCTTCTCCCCTCTCGAGACTGCTAGCCTACAAGAGGATGTGCTTATATTTCTTTGCTTTTCAATTTTTAATTTCTTCTCCCCTCTAGAAGATGTGCTTATATTTCTTTGCTTTCCAAAAAAAAAAAAATTATTTTTTGATCTAATACCGCATATATCCTTTATTTTTTTTTATTTTAGCACCGCTCTACATCCCATAATCAAATTAATTAAATCTAATCTATTAATTACTTATAAAATAAACTAAAAAGCATCAAATTTTTAATAAATAAGAAGCAATTAAATAAAATTGAATGCTTCTAGAAATTTAATTTAAATATTTATCACATCCTCTAACTTGAATTTTACTCATCCTCAAATAAAATAGAAAAATTAAAGTGAGTACCAGCTCAATCTTGAATTAAAATTAGTTTAGATATCCCTAAAGGCACCTGATATCCGATCAAACTATTGAAGAGGTACTTCATTGGATTACTAATTCGATCTAATTAGAAATTGAGTGTTAGTCATAGAAATTCTTCAAGATTTTCTTTCACCAACTTTTCACTCTATCCTTTAAATCCTCTACTAGATGTGTGCCAGATTTATTGTCTTCTTCTAATTTAGTTTCCTTTATTATCTACTACTTTTTTAAAAAAAAAAAAAAATTAATCTTTGTAACCGGTTTCTTGTATCTCCATCTTTCGACACAAATCACAATACTTACTTAGACGAAGAGACCTGGTTACTCAGTGAGATAATGCTATTTTTTTTTTCAATAAATACTAAGAAAAATTTTTGCATACCTCGACCTTTCCACCTATACCCCCATAAAGTAGATTCTTCATTGAGATAGATAGGAAGAGGATTCTGGAATCACTCTAAAATTTGATCTGGTCTAAATCCTACTAATCATTGGGTTTCTTTAATAATTTACCTCTCAATATCTTCAAAATTATCTAGACCGTTAATCACTCATTAATTAGGGTACCTAATTAACTTTTAATTAAAATAAAATTTGGATACATACAGCTAATTATTTCTATTCATACTTGAGGACTCACTTAAATTTAAGTTAGTTTATTCTCTCCTCCAACTTAATTTTCATTGTCCCCAATGGAAGAAGAAAAAAATTTTAAAGAAATGTAAAAGGAGAGATACCACCTGATTTGTTGTTGTTTGTAGGTTCTTTGATATTTTTCAATGGGCTCTTGTCAGATGTTGATGTCGTTTTCTCTCTAACTTAGCTAGTCATTCTTGTTAGATTCCTATAAAATAAAAAAAAAATAGATAATTTTAAAATAAAATATTGGGTTACCTCCTAACAAATGCTAAGTTTAAGATCTTCAGCCAAATCAAACCAACGTTAATGATGATTTATAGACCGGCTCCACCCAATAGATGGGCTCAGTCAATGTAGTATGGCTATACTTGTCGAGATATGATGGTGCACATTGGCCATTTGCTCATGGCGGGTCATAAGAAGAAAGTATGTAAGTTGACCACTTTACCAAGACACACTATTTAGCACCTTGCCACATTGGGTTCTAGTCAGGCCATTTCACCATCTCGCATTCATCAATGTCCCACATAATTGGGTTCAAACTCTTTGAAATTTTTTCATATGCATCAGTTTTCCTATAAGCCTATTGTACATGGATAAAGGGGTCAATATTGTTTAATTCAGTAACGGTCCATTCCATATCCCCTATATGGTCACTTGAATGCTGCACTTCCTAGTCAGGGGTCAGATCAGATGCAAAGTAATCTATTGTTGCAATGGTCCCTGAGGAGGTGTCATTGGGTCCTAAAAGTGGCTCTAGTTCTAAAGTTGATGATAAGAAGGAAGCTAAGGGAGTGTTAGAGAGGTCAAATAAGGTCCCATATTTCTCAATCCATGATGGGGTGGCCAAAGAATAGGGCGTATCGATCAAATTGTTCACCTCGTTGATATACCCATCGATATAAAAAGCATCCATATTAAAATGGGCCAAACATTCTTGTAAAGGGTCTACGTCGAGCAAGATAGGTGTTTTGTTCTCTACAATTTCCTCTAGCAGATTGATCTCTTCATGGTCAAAAGTGGGTGGTCCCTGTGCTGTATTAAAAATATTCAACCTCAACTTCTTGTTCCCGAAAGATATATTCATAACCCCAATCCTACAGTCTATGCAAGCATTGATAGTCGCTAGGAAGGGTCTACTTAGGATGATACGTATTTGGTTGGGGTTACTGCCAGATTTCATATCTAGCATCAAAAAATCTACAGGTAAATAAAATTCATCCACTTTCACTAATACATCTTCCAACATCCCATGGGGCATCTTAACTGATCGATTTACTAATTGTAAGGTTACTATCATGGGTTTTAGTTCTCCGAATCCTAAAAATTCATACACCGAACTAGGTAAAAGGTTCACACTGCCCCTAAGTCCAGAAAAGCTTTTTCGATGTGGAAATCTCCTACAACATAAGAAATGATAGGGGCTCCTAGGTCCTTAAGCTTTAGAGGGATAGCATGCTGGAAGACAAAATTAGCCTATTCGGTAAGGCATACTTTCTTCGAGATTTGTGATCTAGATTTATATTTTTGGGTGCACAAATCCTTCAAAAATTTAGCACACATAGGAACCTGTTTGATTGCATCTAAAAGGAGAAGATTAATTTGGACTTGCTTAAACAATTCCAACATCTCATCGAGTCTTCCTCCCTTCTTATCCGTAGGAGTAGGGGCTTTTAGGGCATCCAAAAATGGGGCTTTAGGTAAGCATGGTGATTTCGGTGCAGTTGGTTCATTTTCTACTTTTGGGTCCTCTTTGTTCTTGAGTGATTCAAATTTGGTCAGAGGTCTAGAGTTGATCTCATTGGTTTTACTAATGTGTTCAATGACCTTCCTATTTTTGAGAGTCATGATTGATTTGGCGCGTTTAGAAAAAATTCTGAGGTATTAGAGCTTTAAACCATAAATTATCCTCTCGGGTTGCTCTTAGGTTGGTTAGATAATTTCTCTTCTTCCCTCCTACTGAATATGGTTGCCAGTTGATCTATTTGGATCTCTAGCTTAGCAATGGATTACGTGTGAGAGTTAAGGATCTGGGTGTTGACTTCTAATCATTCTAGTGCTTTCAAAACTTCTCTTCAAAAGCTGAACTGTGACTAGTGGTAGACGGTTGAGGAGTATTTTGAAACTGGTGGTATGGTCCATGCCTATATTTTGGATCTTGATAGTTGGGTCTAGGTACAGCAGGGCCAACCACTAATTATGATCTCCAGAAAAAATTTGGATGGTTTCTCCAGTTGGGGTTATATGTGTTTGAATATGGATCATTTTCTTATCTACGAGCTTGTTAGACTTAAGTTTACTAAACCTGCTCATGCACAAACTCAGAAAATTGAGATACGGCTGGGCATTCACTAACAAAATGGGTTGGACTTGCACACAACACATAAACATCTTGGACTGGGTTAGGTGTGTTTAGTATTCAGAAGATGGTCTAATTTCTGGAACAATTTATTTACCTTACTATGGATATCTATGGCATTTCCAATCTGATAGATTCAACTTCTTTTTTGTTCAAGCATGGGTTGTTCTCTAGAGGTGGCAGACATGTGATGCAGAGAGTTCTCACTAAGTGTTTCAAAGAGCTGCCAAGTCTCGTCCTCACTCTTTAGCATAAATATCCCACCACATGATGCATCAACCATTTGTCGGTATTTCTCCAATAGATCATCTAGAAACACTGAATAAGTTGCCATTTGGGGACAATGTGGTATGGGCATTTACGAATGAGGTCCCTTATGAAGAAAAAAATCTGTTTCGAGGATGGATCATCAGGGAGCATCTAAAAATTTTTTTATAATAAGCTAATATAGATTTTATCTTTTACCTGATATACAGCGGAATAGGGATCAAATTGCTAAAGGATTCTAAATTTGAAGCCTTGCAAAGGTTGGAACATACAAACCCTCTACTTCACGCGCATGCCAAGCTTCGTAGAAAAGTGGGATGAAGTCTCAGATCGTCATACCTTCTCAAGGTATCAAGGAGGGAAGGAAGAAGAGCTTTAGTGTGACACCTCACATGTGGAATTGGGACGCCAGGGTCTCTTCACGCCAAGAGGATTGGATGCCCAGAAACCCATATGCCAAGGAGAAGGATGCCTTCCTTCTCTTAGACGCCACTTCTCTCTCTCTTTTTCACCTTAGCACACAATCTAATTATTATGTTTTGATGATTAGAGATCCTCTCTATTTATAGATGATTCCTCATGACTTAATAGACTAGGAGTTCTAATTTAAATCAGCTTTGAACTATTCCATCTCTTATCTAAGAAGGAGTCCTATTTGAGATAGGATAGGTGCCTAACTTGGCGATCCCATGCACCCACGCTTACACCCAAGAGGGGGGCAGCAAAACCAGCACCCCACCCTCTTTTGGTCGGCCATGATGAGAGAAAGTTTTAGTAAAATTAGACTCTAAGGATCTAATCGAAATATGGATCAAAATAAATTCAATTTGAACCTGATCCGAACCAATTTCGAATAGACTGTCAATCCCAAACTGTTTAGGATTTCGGATCCAGTCTAACTTGAATTTTTAACCCAATTAAGTCTAATTAAATTAGATCTAATTCCAAATTAATTAGCACTTAAATTCAATCTCTTATAGATTCTTTAGGTCATAGATCAAATCATGTTCATCCCAAGAATTAAATCTGAATCTTATATCTAGTGCTAGCTAGACATAGTCAACTATTTAATCCCATGTGACCCATAACTTAATTCTCAATCAAGCCAGTTTATATATTCAATCAAGACATGTGCTTCCAAATTGAACATATAGACTTAGGTTAATCCTTTCCTACGTTGCTTGACTTTGTGCATGACTCCATAGATTCGAACACTAAGCCATAGCACAAGAACCATTTTTTATACTAATTAAAGTTACCAGCTAGTAATGATTCCCAACATCCAGATAGATCGAATATTTATAAAGTAATATTTAAAAATCTATGCATATGTAGTTACCACATAATTCATCCCTTTGACCCTGAATGTTCAAGAATGATCTAGAGTTAAATTGTCAACCCTGAAAGAATCATCCATATTGTATTCCAACTTTTCAAATTTATCACATGGATTATCCTGATCAAGATTTTACTAAATTGAAATACAGTGAAGCATTAGCTCCTATAATCTGGAGGGGTCAATCCCATCTTGATCCACGCACAGACTTCACAAGTACTTAACTATATCCAGCAGCTTTCCATCACTACATTAGAAATACAGATAGTACGATACTAAAGTACAGTGAGTTACTTATAAGTCATAATAGTGATCTCAGATCTGAAGGATACTTATGTCCATACGCTTTGCGAGCTACTCTTGACAGTAGAGCGTTCAGCAAGTGAGTCACTTGATCTGTGATGATGTACTCCTATATTTCATCTGTATGTCATACCAATATCTCTACACTCCTTATTAAGAAGATAACCAACCTATATGGCATACAACGACCTTCACTCGATAAACATCATTATCCTTTAATGACGTATCATTTGGTCACGAATATGTTTAAGAACTATACGATAAATCTTTTTTTATCGATTACTTTATAATTCTAAAGATTCATCACAACATAAGAGTTCTAACAAGAAAAATATAACTTTATGATGAAAGATGCCAAAATAACTTTTATTCATTAATAAATAATTTATATACATATTACACAAGGAGCACAATCATCTAAATGATTGATTTTTGGATACATTTTCTGACACCTTAACCTTTTCCATGTCTCATAAAAAAGTTCACCATTCAATTGAAAAAAACTAGTGTGTCTTTTCTAATTTGATTTATTTTTTTAATTGTAATATATTTATTGAGAAACTCTCTTTGAAGATGGTCCCAAGTTGAAATGGTTATGAAATCTAGAGAGTTTAGCCAATGCTTGGCTTTGTCCTTAAGTAAAAAAGGGAACAGTTTCAACCTAAGGATGTCATCAAAAAAGTTTTGAATTTTTACTGTAGAACAAATCACAAGAAATTCATCCAAGTATTTGTATGGATCCTCGTTACTAAGTTCATAGAACGATGGCAATATTTGAAGAATGCTAGACTTAATCTCATACTAGGTAGCCTCTACAGGAGGTGCTTGAATGCACGGAGAATAGGTATACAAGGATGAAGTGAAATATTTTTTTAATGGGCATGGAGGGTTAGTCTCACCAGGTGCAGCCATGTTTCTAGTTTGAATAGTCCTAAGAGTCTTTTCTAGTTCTTCATCCAGTGGTTGCAAGTCGGATTTTAGCAATCGTCGACCTAGCATGCAACTAAATGATCTATGTAGGACTATCCTAGTCTATTAAGTTTTTATATTTTTTTAATTTTTTGGATATATATGTATATATTTTAAAGAAGAAGAGAAAAGAAAGAAGGAAGAGAAAAGTTCTAAAGATGCAAACCTAAAGAATCCTAAAGCTAAGAGAGAGGAGAATTTAATTAGAGTTTGATGTCAATTACAATCAAGTTTAAACAAGCATGGACTCTCTACCCTACGATTAACTTAGATCTAATAGCTCCTAACTTTCAAAACCATCTTTGAGCATTCCAAGCTCAAAACTGACTAACTGACTCGGTCAGGTAAATGTAAGATTGGTGGGAGGCTTTCCATGCTTTCGCGATGTTCCTTAGTTGGAGAACCATTTTTGTTCGAGATCAAGATCCCTGAACCACTTGCTTTAGACACCGAGTAATCAACCAATCAGAACCTAGTCCAACTCTAGGGCTTTCTTATCCTATTAAGCTCGAAATTTCTAGGACTGACATCTAATTAATGTTAAATTAGAGGCTTAGGTATGCAAGATGAAGGGTGGTGGTTTGTGGATCAAAGAAGGATGATCAAATTTGCACCTTATGTTGATTAATGGGTTATGCCCTTAAAATATATTATGGAGATGATATGCAACAAATCAAGATGTCCAAGCTTTGTGATTAGCACCCAATCACAATTAAATTAAATTAGCTTATTTTTTCTTTTTAGATTTAAAAAAAATAAAACAACCATACCTAGGTCCCAGCAACGGTGCTAAAATTTGATGCGTAGTAGTTGATAGCACCAAAAATAACTCTACTCACTATGTAGGTAGGGTGAGTCGAGATCGTATCCTCAGAGACCTAAGGCTAAGTTGTGATTGTAGAAGAGAGAATATTTATTTTGACTTAGAAAATAAATTATCCTAAAGTTGGAGCAATTAGAAAATAAAGATTTCGGGGGTTATGAATTAATTTTGCACTAAATAGAGTTGTATCTCTTTTAAAATAATTATAGTTAATCTTAGAAAAATATCACTCTTTCCTCAGCACGTCCAGTACCCATAGATCACAGTGTATCTCCAAAAAGTACTAGATAATCAATTCTTCTTTTTTCGGCACACCCTATATCCGTAGATCACGATGCATCTCCAGAAAGCAAAAGAAATTGTTCCTAATCTTAATCTAATAAGAAAGTATGAAAAAAATATATAAAAAAATAAATAAAGAACTCATGACAATTCAATAATAAAAGGTATAATCTTTATTGCATATATAAAAGAAATACAAAAAAATTTAAAACAATAGAATCTGCTTTGTGTCGTTACAAAATTTTTTTTCTCCTCTCGAGATTGTTAGCCTAGTCACTAATGGAGTAATCCCTTGCTCTCCCTCTATGTAAGGCTCAAGAAGAATTTTTCGAGATTCAGGATGATTCTAAGGTAGAGATATAGGAGTCATATTAGTAGAAAAAATATTTTTATAATTTTTAAGTATGAGACTAAAAAAAAAAAAAAAAATTAGAGTCCCCCCACAGTCCCTTATTTCTTCTTTTAAAATCCCATAAAACTCTATAAAATTTTTATTGTTGGGCGCCCAATGAACCGATCCGCCCCCTCACGTCCAGCTCATGCAAGAGCCCGCGTGGGTCCTCATAAAGTCGCGCCTGCACTCAAATCGCCCGCCAACACTCACATGCAGCCACGCGCACACTCCCCCACCTTCTGCTCCCCCGCCACTTCGCCAAGCTGTGTCCCATTCCCATTCCCATGCTTCCATGCCCGCACAAACCCCTGTTGCTGTGAACCACTGGAATGAACCAAAGCGACTGGGTCCCTGCGTTGCTTGGTCTCTTGTGAGCAACTTGAAATGACCCCCCCAAAAGCCGCGTGAAAACCCTGGCATCCTCCTTCTTCTTCTTCTTCTTCTTCTTCTTCTTCTTCTTCTTCTTCTTCTTCTTCTTCTTTTTTTTTTTTTTTTTTTTTTTTTTTTTTTTTTTTTTTTTTTTTTTTTTTTTTTTTTTTTTTTTTTTTGTTCCTCATGGACCGCACCAAAAGCCCACACAAGTACTCCCGAGGCTTTTAAACCACCGTGGGTCCTCTGCTTTTAATCTTTCAAAAAAAAAAAATTTATTCTTTTAATCTAATATGATATATATTAAAATTTTATATCAAAACATACATGTATATTTTAAATTTTTTTTAAATAATATAATAAAATAGATGATTAAAATATTTTTTAATCTTAATCATACATGCATAAAACATAGATATAAAGATCTACTTCATATACTGAAATTAAATACATACTGAATTTTATACTGAAATTGAATATGTGATCGAATCACATACTTATTTCGTAATTTTTTTTTCAAATCTGAATCTAGAAGAGAGTAGATTCTCTCTTAGCCATGCAAGTGCTCAGCCTTTATAAGTATCCACTCAGGATCAATCTGGAACAGCTCTCTTTGGTATTGATCCTTCTTCTCTAAGAACAATCAGCCTGCGAATCTGAACGAAATCTGGATCGCGATCAACTCTTTGATCCTTTTCTTTCTTTGATTATGAAGCAATCAAGAACTGAAAACTCAGCAAGCAAAGAGATGCCCAAGCTCCTCTTAGGCATGGAGAAGTGGGACGCCCAACACCTTGGGCATTGGACTTCAAGGGGAGAAGAGAGGAAGAAGAAAGGGGGGGCATGGGGAGCTTCTAAGAGAGGCGTGGGCTGTTAGAATTCAGAGCTAAGGAGCCTTAGGGAAGGCCCTTTTAAATAGGCATAAAGTTTAAATCCTATTCAAAACCAAACAACCACATAATACAAATCCTACTTGCATTAGAAATCCTTATTCCTTTAGTTATATAACCCCTTTTAGGAGATCATTTTGTTGGAGTTTTATGGTTTCATGCATGCATGATTTTGCAAAAAGAGTACGCAGGAGAATTTAAAATTTTTTCAGATTAAATCTAATTTAATCTAAGCATGCATAAGAACATATCTTCGAACCATAACCAGAATCATCATGTGTGAGATAAGATTTAGATACAGAAATCAAATAGAGAAAAATAAATAAAAATATACCTGGACATGGATCAATCTTCAATGCAAACAGATGATCATGAATATCCTTCAAAGGTCCTTTGTAGCCGTACAAGCATCTAGACTCGATAGGTATCCACACGACATTTTGATTTGATCAGAAGCCTTTTGATCTCACTGGGGTACTAACTCTCTTTCAGAGATCGCATCTTGACAGTTGAAAATCTTCTTTTTTCTTAAGACACTCTTAGAGAATAAGAAGATGTAGGAAGATCTTGATCTCTATGCTAGGGATCATGAGAAGAACCCTTTCTTCTCCTTTCTTCCTAAATCCATGCACCAAATCTCTATAATAGAGACGTAACAATTTTGTCCAACTTTTGGACAAGAAGAAGAGGAGATATCCATGTCTAAACATGGACAAGAGGGATAGAGGGAGATGTCCTAACTGCTGGAAAATATGTTCCAAAAGCCAATCGTCAACCTGTTGATGGTTGAGCAATCTTGTATTGTAATTGATTTGTTAATAAATAAAATATATTTTTAGTATTTTCATCACAAGTTTTCATCTTCTAATGAACTCCGTTGCTATGATGAAGTCCTTAGGACTATTTAGGTTCAATAAAGAGAGGATTTATCGAATAGTCCTTAAAATTATTCACGATCAAATGATAGGTTGTTAATAGGACAACAGCTTCTATCGAGCATAGGTAGCTGTAGGCCATATGGATTGGTTGTCCTCTTATCCAAGGAGTGTGGAGACACTGGTATGGCATACAGGTGAGATATAAGGGTACATCATCATTAAATGTGATCAACACTACAGCATTCTGCTGTCGAGAATGTCTCTGATGGGATATAGGTATAAGTGTCCTTTAGACCTATGATTGCCTCAGTAACTTGCAAGCAACTCACTGTGCTTTGGAACTGAACTAACTAAATTTTTAATTCAGTAACGGAAGACTTCTGGGTATAGTCAAGTACTTGCGAAGTCGGAGTGTGATCAAGATGGGATTGACCACTCCAAGAGTTGGAGAAGAATGAGTCGCTGTATTTCAATTTAGCAAAATCTTGGTCAGGATAATCCATCAGATGGATTTGATATTTTGAAATACAATGTGGACAACCTGATCAAAGTTGATAGTTGAACTCTAAGGTGTCCTATGAGTATTTTGGTCAAGGGGATGAATTATATGAAAACTATATCCGCATGGGTTCTAAGGATGTTGTTCTACACATTCGACCTATCCGACCGTCAGGTACCATTGCTAGATGGTCACTTCGATTGGTACAAAAATTTATTCTTGTACTACTGACTAAGGTTCGGACCTATGAGGTCACACACATTAGAGTTCACGATCCGATCGGATGGTTGATCAACGATTAAGAATCATTTTAGGTTAAACGATCAATACGATTGATATTTAACCTAGTTCAAGTGTTGCAGGAGGATCGATTAGCAATTCGATTGCTAATTGGCTTAATTTAATTAAGCCAATGGACTGAGATTAAGTCTAATTAAATATGATTTAATTAGATTTAGTTTGAGCTTGATTGGATCAAAATCAATTGGTTTATTGGATAAGCCAAGTGCAAAAAAAAAACTAGTCCTAGTTCAAATAGGACTTGGGTCAACCTAATTTCTAATTTGATTAGAAAACTAAATTAAATTTAAATCTAATTTAATCTGATTAAATTAGGCTCTTAATTGGGTTAAGACATATTTTAATTAGTTTTATTTGGTTTTGGTTTGATTTGGTTTGAGAAACTAAATTTGAACAAGTCATAGATTGAATCCTAGTAAGACTAGGATTCTACCTTGCGCCACCTTAGCCCCCATGCCCACTCTCTCTTACCCCACGCCCACTCTCTCTTATTTTGTGTGATAAAATTCTCTCTCTCAGGTCTTCATGCATGCCCAAAACTCTCCTCTCTTTTTCTCTTATATGGAATGTGGTTGTGGACCAAGTCAAAGTAGGAATTAGTTTGGATTTCAAATTCTATGAGATAGAGTTTTAGGAAATCAAAACTCTTTCCTTATGGCATTGATTTTATCCAAATTTTTTTTGAGATTTTTATGACTTTTATAGCACATATTGTGCGCCCTTTGCTGGTGGTCCATGGCAGAAAAAGGAAGGGACGCCCAAGAGTTGGGCGCCCCTTGTCTTGCCTTGTTTGGATAATCCTTGACTAGGTATTTGACCTAGACAAGGACTCTTCATATCTCTCTATTTAAAATAAATTTCTTCATAAAATTTTTGTAGAACATAGAGAATTGAGATACCTTTGGGGTGTCCAAAAATCAAGGAGAAAGAGTCTTGAAACATGAAGATCTAATAGACACAAAACTAGGTGTCTAGGTTAGAGCAAAGAGAAGAAGAAGAGGGTCTTCTTCTAGAGTTGCTGGATTCATCTCTTCCCTTCCTCCATCTGTAAGTTTTCTGAGAGCGTCTCATTTAAAACTCCTTCTCTTACTTCTCATCTATAGAAGAGTCTAAATCAAGAAGAAGGAGGCATCTGATCGACTATCGAAGAAGGATCAGTGTAGTACTAGTATACTGTACTGATTTTTTAGACCAAAACTTCTGATCGTGATTCGTGAGCTCGTATGGATGACTCCTAGAGGTCGAATGCATGTGCAGCTCACAACATCATCCTCAAGTCCAGATCAGCAAAGTTAGAACGCCTAACTTGCAAGGTAATAGATCTGATCTATTATATTTACATACATTAGATGTAGTATAGAAACATGTTGATATGATCAACATGTAGTTCTTACTCTTTGTATTTTAATTTTTGATTTAATACCATGTAATACTCATGTAATAGGATCTTAGATCTAGGGATTCTCTGATTTTATAAGATAAATTTTGATTTATTTTAGTCTTCTGCTGTCTAATCTTAAAAAAGTTTCAAGATCTAACCCTAAAACCCTAGATCTGGTTCCTTCAATTTGTATCAGAGCCAGGTTATTTATTACATGATTATTAATACATGCTTAAATTATTTTTTAGATTAGATTTAATTTATAATCTGATTGTTAAATCTAAAATTAAAATTTTTAGATCAATCACGAACTGTAGGTTGTCCTGCTGTAAGGTTTACCCCTTACAGTGCAAAGGTTGTCCTATTTTGTGTAGATCTATCTTTAATCATAAATTTGTTAGATGTGATCTAGATTAAATTTATGATTTATTAGATTTAAAAGATATTTAAATCTAAAATAAAATCTCTTTGTTAATAATTTTCGCACAAAGAACCATCATATATTTATCTGAAAAATTTGCGCAGTTTAAAGTTGAAATTATTTCAATTACATGAACCTGTTTAGATTAGATCTAAAGTAGTTTCATGCTTATTTCACTTACATTTTGATTATGAATCAAATATGCAACTTGGTTGGTAAAACTATGTTGTAAAAATATTTTATAAATATGAAAATTATTTTCGAAAAGTCGAACCCCAACCCTCAGCCTAAAACTTAATTGAGAATTAAGAAGTTGTTTGATCAGGTTCTAGAATTGTGAATTGAAGAACCTAAGACACAAACCATAACACATTGGGTTAATGGGTTAGTGAAAATTAGGTCCATTAATTGGGTTAGACCTAAGGTTAGATTAAAGATGGACTTAATTAGAAAATTGACTAAATCTAATCAATTGTTGTCTTAGATTAGGTCAAGGATTCCTTAGATCAATTACAATAGTTGTAGTTGGTCAAGTCCATATCTTTAACGAGAACCAAATGGACTTGATTCTTGGCTAAGCGGTCTAGCACGAACTATTAGGTTGATCTAATCGAAACTAATTAAACCAGTTGGTGTCTAAGATAAATCAGATCGGTGGTTTTTAATTGACAGCCCGCTTACCTGACCATTTCTGATGGTGTCTAAGGCAAGCTTTGGCAGACCCTCCCATCGAACGAACTTATCTGACCTCTTGGTAAAATTATATTTTGATCGGATCACTTGACTATTCGAGCTGACTCATATCAGCTAGATAAATCAGTGTGACTGATTTAGGTGCTCCTAGACCAGCCTTTTTAAATGATCTCCCTTAAGCTGACTTGGTGAAGCCAGTGGGAGGATCATGATAAGCTGGTTCATCTGACCTCCTCCTTTAAATTAATTAAATTCTCTAAAATTATTAGATCCTTAAAATAAAATAGTTATGGTGATAACTAGATCATAGCCTTCCATTAAGTAGATGATAATGGGTCCATCAGTTTGATAATCATTGGAGGCCCAAAGCCTGGTGCTTATCGGCTGATGAAATTATCATTCATAATATGATTTCTTGACTGCATCTTTCTAAATGGTGGTTAGGTTAGCCAACCAAAGTTAGGCCTAATCATTCATTGGCTAGATGGGCCAAGTATAGTCATGTTAATGGTTGGACCTAACCAGACCTTTTCAGTGGAGGCCAAAGCCTACTGATTAGGGACTGGGGCAAAATTAAAATTACTAGAAATTATTTAAAGAAATAATTGGTTATGAACCTACCCTTAAATGTATATGGATTGGCCAACCAAAGTTGGGCTTGTGTGCAGTCTAAGTGGATTCTAGTACCTACTAAGAAATTAGAATAATTCTTCGAATTGGAGGTAGAGGCTACTAATTCGAATAAAATAGTGGGAGAAAGCTTTTGATTAAAGTTCAAATCTTTAGATTTAATGAATCAATTACTAATTAGGTTATGGTTTTTCTTTATGTAGATATGGCCACTTTTCTATCACTTCGATCATTGTTGGACAATGATAAGTTGGTGGGATCCAACTTTAGTAGCTGGTATCAAAAGTTGAAGATAGTCCTGGAGCATGAACGGATCCTATATGTAATAACAGATCCTGCACCTGAGAAGCCAGCTGTCAATACATGTGGAACAGTCAGAGACACTTATCAGAAGTGGCTCAGTGATCGAACCACGGTGCACTGCATCATGTTGGCTGCCATGAGTGACAAGTTCAGTCACAGATTTAAGATGGCTCAGCCAAAGGACATGCTTCAAGTGTTGAAGGATGCCTTTAGCACACCCGATGATGTGGAGAGGCACATGACTAGTTGTGCCATCTTCAATGCCAAAATACGGAATGGTGCCTCTGTCACTGATCATGTATTGTACATGATCGAGCTAATGGAGTGTTTGAGCAAGCTTGGCTTTCTCTTACATGAGCAGCTTGGGAAAGATGCAATACTGAACTCGCTGCCCAAGTCTTATCTCCCATTCCTCACTCATTATAGAATGACAAAGCCTGAAGTAAACTACCATGGGTTACTGGGGTTGCTTCAGAACTTTGAGAAGGATCACCAACTCCACAAGGAGTCGGTGAATTTAGTGGGAGGTTTATTTTCTGGTTCTCGACCTTTTAAGAAAGGAAAGAAAAATAAGAAGAAGAAAATAAAGAAGGTGCAAGTTCAGGCTGGAACATCAGTGCAGGATCAGATCAGAAAGATCAAGCCCGATAAGAGTCAAACTGAATGCTTCTTTTGCAAGAAGCGAGGGCACTAGAAGAGGAACTGTCCTCAGTATATTTCCTCCCTGGATCCGAACAGGCAGAGAAAGAAGCAAGCTGTTGCTGGGCAAGGTATTTATATGATAACTTCTTGTAATTTCTCTATTTATGATATAACTGACTGGGTATTAGATACTGGTAGCCCTTACCATATTTGTAATTCGTTGCAGGGGTTGCAGGTTAGTAGGAGATTCGAGCAAGGCGAGAAGTTCCTGAATGTTAGAGATGGAAGACCAGTTCCAGTTCTAGCATTAAAAATCTTAAAACTTATATTTGAGTCCCATACTGTTGTTCTTAATGATTGTCATTTCTGTCCCAATTTCTTTTTAAATGTCATTTCTGTAGGCCTTCTGGTCAAAAATGATTATGAAATTTCAATAAAGAAATAAGTTTGTAATATCATTATGAATGGTGTTACTATTTTTTATGGATATTTGAACAATAGTGTGTATATGTTATCACAACCTGTTAACGTAGTCTATTCCACTGGCAAGCACCCTAGATTAGATAGTGTATCAGATATCTACTTATGGCACTATAGGCTAGGCCATATAAACAAGAATAGGTTAAACAGGTTGACTCAAGAGGAAATCCTAGAAATCAGTGATTGTGAATCATTTTCAACCTGTGAGTCCTGTCTTCTTGGTAAAATGACCAAGTCATCTTTTACTAAAAAAAATAAGAGAGCTACTGAGCTCTTGGGCTTAGTACATACTGATGTATGCGGGCCTATGAGCACAAGTACTTGAGATGGATATTTCTACTTCATCACTTTCACAGATGATCTATCCAGATATGGATATGTCTATCTGATGAAACATAGTCAGATTCATTTGAAATGTTCAAACGATTCTGAAGTGAAGTAGAAAAATAAACTGGAAAGAATATTAAAACTCTTCGGTCTGACCGAGGAGGGAATACTTTTCTGGTGAGTTTCTCACATGTCTAGGAGAGAATGGGATTCTCTCCTAATAGACTCTTTCAGGAACACCACAGCATAATGGTGTGTCTGAAAGGAGAAATCAAACTCTATTATATATGGTCCGATCCATGATGGGTTTTGCCAGCTTGTTGATATCCTTCTAGGGATATGCACTCGAATCGGCCTGTTATCTATTAAATAGGGTTCCAAGTAAATCTGTAATTAAGACTCCATATGAGATATGGACAAGGTGTAAGCCAGCACTTTCATACCTTAGGGTCTAGGGGTGCCCGACCTATGTCAAACGGTTAGTTACAGATAAACTTGGACCTAGGTCTCACAAATACACATTCATAGGGTACCCCAAAAAGACCAAAAGATATTTTTTTTACCATGCTGATGAATAAAAGATGTTCGTTAGCCTTAAGGCAACCTTTTTAGAAAAGAAGTTCCTTAGTGAAGGAACCCTTGCCTCTAAGGTTGAACTTGATGAAGTTCAACAGGTAGAAGGACCAACACCAATAGCTGAACCTGAGTCAGATTTGATTAGATTAGATTCGAAGCCCAATGTACCTGTACCATTAAGGCGATCTGGTAGAGTACCGCATCAGTCGGACAGATACTATAATTTTTTGGTCCAAGACGGTGATTCCATCGAACTCGATGAGAACGATGAGAATCTAATTACCT
Source organism: Elaeis guineensis (assembly GCF_000442705.2). Classification (NCBI taxonomy): domain Eukaryota; kingdom Viridiplantae; phylum Streptophyta; class Magnoliopsida; order Arecales; family Arecaceae; genus Elaeis; species Elaeis guineensis. Next base: position 49,515,627 of record NC_025995.2, on the reverse strand, counting down.
ATATGGATGCAATGCAGAGATCTGATTCTGAGAAATGGCTTGAAGCCATGCAATCTGAAATGGAGTCCATGAAGCTCAATGATGTATGGACATTGGTTGACCCATCTGAAGTGGTTAAACCCATTGGGTGTAAATGGGTCTTCAAAAGGAAGAGGGCCGCAGACGAAAAGGTGAAGACCTATAAAGCCTGTCTGGTTGCCAAGGGGTATCGTTAATATTATGGTATTGACTATAACGAGATGTTCTCCCCTGTGGAAATGCTCAAATCCATTCAGATAATGCTTGCAATAGCTGCCCATCTGGATTATGAGATCTGACAGATGGATGTAAAGACAGCTTTCCTGAATGGAGAGCTGATCGAGGAGGTGTATATGATACAACCTGAGGGGTTTACATCCACAGACGAGTCCAAGGTGTGCAAGCTTCAGAGATCCATTTATAGATTGAAGCAAGCTTCTCGGAGTTGGAACATGCATTTTGATAAGGTGATCAAAACGTATGGCTTCGTTAAGAACAGAGAAGAGCCCTGCATCTATAAATGGGTAAATGGTCCAGTTGTGGTATTTCTTATCTTGTACATAGATGACATTCTCTTAATTGAAAATGCCATCCCCTTACTACAGGGAATAAAAGTTTGGTTGTCATCGTAGTTCTCCATGAAGGACTTGGGTGAAGCATCCTACATCCTAGGGATGAAGATCTATAGGGATAGATCTAAAAGGATACTTGGGTTATCCCAGTCCACGTACATAGACACTATGCTGAAGAGGTTCAGCATGGAGAATTTCAAAAAGGGCTATCTACCGATAGGCCATGGGATTTCTCTCTCTAAGAAGGATTGTCCGACAACTCCTAAAGAGAGAGCGTATGAGTAGAGTCCCATATGCTTCGACCGTGGGATCTATCATATACACCATGATACGTATAAGGCCAGATGTGGCATACTCACTAGGAGTAGTGAGTAGATACCAATCTGATCCTAGAGAAAATTACTGGAAGGTGGTTAAAGCCATCCTTAAGTATTTGAGAAATACTAAGGACCTATGGTTGGTTTATGGTGAGTCAGATCTAAAACTTGTGGGGTTCACAGACTCCAGCTTTCAATCTGACTATGATGACAGAAGAAGCGTATCAGGTTATATCTTTACTCTGAATGGAGGAGCCATCTGCTGGAAGAGTTCCAAGCAGCATACTGTGGCAGACTCTGTTTGTGAGGTGGAGTACATCACAGCATTGGATGCTGTGAAGGAAGCTATGTGGCTGAGAAAATTCATCATCAAGCTCGAAGTAGCACCCTCCCTCGATGGTCTGGTCCTGCTCTACTGCGACAGCATTGGTGCCATTGTTCAGGCGAAGGAACCCAAAGCACACCAGCGGACGAAGTATATTTTGCACCACTTCCATCTGGTCTGAAAGATCGTGGATCGAGATGATGTCGACCTTCAGAAGATCGACGGAAAGAAGAATCTGGCCGATCCGTTCACTAAAGCCCTGACGATAAAGGTGTTCGACAATCACAAGTCGAAGATGGATATTAGATACTATGCCAAGTAACTTTAGGATAAGTGGGAGTTGTTGAAAAATATATCCCAAAAGTCAATCATCAATCTGTTGACGATTGAGCAACCTTGTATTGTAATTGATTTGTTAATAAATAAATATATTTTTGATATTTTTATCATAAATTTTTATCTTCTAATGAACTCCGTTGTTGTGATGAAGTCCTTAGAACTATTTAGGTTCGATAAAGAGAGGATTTATCGAATAGTCCTTAAAACGGTTCACGACCAAATGATAGGCTGTTAATAAGGACGACAACTTCTATCAAGCATAGGTCGCTGTAAGCCATATGGGTTGGTTGTCCTCTTAATTAAAGAGTGTGAAGACACTGGTATGGCATACAAATGAGATATAAGGGTACATCATCATTGAACGTGACCAACTCTAGAGCATTCTGCTGTCGATAATGTCTCTGATGGGATATAGGTATAAGTGTCCTTAGACCTGAGATCGCCTTAGTGACTTGCAAGCAACTCATTATGCTTTGATACTGGACTAACGAATTCTAATTCAGTGATGGAAAGCTTCTGGGCATAGTCCAGTACTTGTGAAGTCGGAGTGTGATCAAGATGGATTGACCACTCCAAAGTTGGAGAAAAATGAGTCACTGTATTTTAATTTAGCAAAATCTTAGCCAGAGTAATCCATCAGATGGATTTGATATTTTAAAATAGAATGTGGACAACTTGATCAGAGTTGACAGTTGAACTCTAACGTATCCTATGAGCATTTTGGTTAAGGGGATGAATTATATGAAAACTATATCCGCATGGGTTCTAAGATGTTGTTCTACACATTCGACCTATCCGACCATTGGGTACCATTGCTAGATGATCACTTCGATTGATACAGAAATTTATTCCTGTACTATCAACTTAGGTTTAGATCTATGAGGTCATACACATTAGAGTTCACGATCCGATTGGATGGTTGATCAACGATTAAGAATCATTTTAGGGTTAAACGATCAATACGATTGACATTAACCTAGTGCAAGTGTTGCAGGAGGAATCGATTTAGCAATTCGATTGCTAATTGGCTTAATTTGATTAAGCCAATGGCTGAGATTAAGTCTAATTGAATATAATTTAATTAGATTTTGGTTTGGGCTTGATTGGATCAAATCCAATTGATTTATTGGATAAGCCAAGTGCAAGGAAAAACTAGTCCTAGTTCAAATAGAGACTTGGGTCAACCTAATTTCTAATTTGATTAGAAAACTAAATCAGATTTAAATCTAATTTAATCTGATTAAATTAAGCTCTTAATTGAGTTAAATCCTATTTAATTAGGTTTATTTAGTTTTGATTTGATTGATTGAGAAACCAAATTTGAATAAGTCATAGATTGAATCCTAGTAAGACTAGGATTCCACCTTGCCACCTTAGCCCCCACGCCCACTCTCTCTT